>NW_007250968.1:13629-15951 GCF_000164805.1 Carlito syrichta | reverse complement strand
AAAAAAACCCAAAAAAAACAAGAGAGAGAGAGAGAGAGAGAGAGAGAGAGAGAGAGAGAATGTGCCTCCCAAGGATGTTCCCTTCTTCCTTAGTTTAGTTGTGCCCATTTGACAGAGATGGAAGCTGAGGCCGGGAGGGGACCCTCAACCATCCCAAATCCCGGTGATGGAGCTGGGATCTAGCCTCCACCTGCAGCTTCTTTGGCTCCTGACTTTTTTTTTTTTGAGTTGACGTCTTACTCCGTCGCCCAGGCTGGAGTACAGTGGCACACTCATGGTCACCGCAGTGTCAACTTGCTGGGCTCCAGTGATCCTTCCACCTCAACTTTCCAAGTAGCCCAAACTACAGGCACGTGCTACTGCGCCCAACTAATTTTTTTATTTTTATTGTAGAGATGAGGTCTCACCAAGTTGCCTGGGCTGGTCTCGAACCCGCAGGCTCAGGCTGAGCCACTGAGCCCGGCCTTGGCTCCTGACTTTGAATACTGCCTGCTGTAACACGCTGCTGGGAGGCTTCCCTTAGGCTTCAAGGAAATGTCTAGGATTCAGATCAGCTGGCATGGTCTCACGAGGTGGCACATGTGGTGATGCCCAGTCACCAATCACAGCATTTGGAGGCCTGGCAGAGGGTGGGGGGCTGTCAGGTCTCCAGCTGGCAGCCCCTCACGGCACTGGCGTGTCCTCCACAGACCGGGAGGCGGCCCTGTGGGAGATGGAGGAGCACCAGCTGCAGGAGAGGCACCAGCTGGTGAAGCAGCAGCTCAAGGACCAGTACTTCCTCCAGCGGCACGAGCTGCTGCGCAAGCACGAGAAGGTGCGGCCGGTGGGCAGTGGCAGCGGGGCTGCGCCTGGGGCACCTCTGGGCAGCCATGCTGTGGCCTGGGGGAGGGCCCGGGAGAGGCCGAGCCCGGAAGCAGGTGGCCAAGCAGCCCCATGCTGACTCTGACCCACCTTATGTGTCTTTCTCACTCTTTTTTTCTCTTCTCCCTTTTTCCTTCCTGTCCTCCCTTCTCTCCGTTTTCTTTCTCTCTCTCTCTCCCAGCATTCCCTCTGAGTCCTTCTGGGTCTCCGCTTAAACACCGCCTCTGCTGTGTGGCCGAGCACCCTCTGCTGTGGTAATTGTCTGTCTCAGTTTGGTCTTCATGGTGGGGACAGGGACAGATAAACCAAGGTTTGAATGCACAGCAGCTGTGGATGATTCCAGTTCCCCATCTAAGTGCAGTGATGGAAGTCAGCAAAGGACTGTGGGAGCTCAGAAGAAGGGGGCCCACCCTGGCTAGAAAGTCAGAGAGGCTTCTTGGAGGAGGTGACATTCATGCAAGAAGATGTTAGGGGAAGGAAAAAATTCAAATGCATCAAGATTTTTAAAAATATGAATTTCCATCTGCCATCAGTACTCATGAACCATCCGCTTTTGATGGACATTTTGCTTTGAGCTATTAGCTAATGTTGGCATGCCATAATTTATTAGAACAGAAGGCCTTTATAGAAGGTAAGAATCCAAACTTTATGGACAATCCTTTGTTTTATTTTTTATTTTTATTTTTTCTGCATTGGAGTCTCACTCTGTCACCCATACTGGAGTGCAGTAGCCGCTCCCGGCCACTGCAGCCTCGACCGACTGGGATCCAGCAATTCTTCCACCTCAGCCTTCTGTGTAGCTGGAATTACAGGCACGCGCTACCATGCCTGGCTGATTTTTTTATTTTTTTATTGTAGAGATGAGGTCTCGCCAAGTTGAGTCTCGAACCCGTGGACTCAGGCAATCCACTCACCTCAGCCTCCCAAAGCACAGGATTACAGGCTGAACCACCAAGCCCATCTGACAATACTTTAAAAAAAAAAAAAAAGCCAGAGTCTCACTTTGTCGCTCAGGCTGGAGTACAGAGGCACGTTCATGGCCACTGCAGCCTTGACCTGCTGGGCTCAGGTGAGCCTTCCGCCTCAGCCTTCCAGGTAGCTAGAGAAGTGGAACTACAGGCGCATACCACCACATCTGGCTAATTTTAAAATTTATTTTAGAGATAAGGTCTCACCAAGTTGCCCGGGCTGGTCTTGAACCACTGGGCTCAGATAATCCTCTAGCCTCCACCTCCCACAGGAGGATTACAGGTGTGAGCCACCATACCCAGCCTTGTATTTTGTTTTATTTTTGAGTTGGAGTCTCACTCTGTCACCCAGGCTGAAGTGCACTGGCACACTCATGGCCATTGCAATCTCGATCTGCTGGGCTCAGGCGAGCCCTCTGTCTTAACTTTCCAAGTAGCTGGAACCACGGGCATGCGTCATTATGCCTGGCTAATTTTTTTTTTTTTTTTTTTT
>NW_007250968.1:12851-13398 GCF_000164805.1 Carlito syrichta | reverse complement strand
CAGCCTCCCAAAGGCGCGGGATTACAGGCTGAGCCACCGAGCCCGGCAATTTTTTTTTTTAATTGTGGAGATGAGGTCTTGCCAAGTTGCCCAGGCTGATTTCGAACCCCTAGACTCGGGCAGTCCTCTCGCCTCCACCTCCCAAAGTGCTGGGATTACAACCCTGAGCTACCACGCCCGGCGTGTACGAACAATACTTTCACAGTGGGAGCAGTAGATGTAAAATGACACCAGCCGAGCTCAGCTAAGGGCCACGTCGGCCACGAAGGTCCTGGGCTCCCGAGCGGAGTGGGGCGGCCCTTGGCCTCTGGCCACACCCCAGCGCCGCGCGCTGACCTGGGTCCGTGCCCCTCCCCAGGAGCGGGAGCAGATGCAGCGCTACAACCAGCGCATGCTGGAGCAGCTGAAGGTGCGGCAGCAGCAGGAGAAGGCGCGGCTGCCCAAGATCCAGAGGAGCGAGGGCAAGACGCGCATGGCCATGTACAAGAAGAGCCTGCACATCAACGGCGGGGGCAGCGCCGCCGAGCAGCGCGAGAAGGTCAAGCAG
>NW_007250968.1:0-12800 GCF_000164805.1 Carlito syrichta | reverse complement strand
GGGGGGCTGGGGGGCCGGTGGGGGCGGGCTCGGGCTTGGCGGGGTCTGAGCCCGGTGCGAGGCCGGCCGGCGAGGGGAGGGACTGGCTTGGATGGGGCGGGGCCTGCGGGGGCGTGGCCTGGGCGGGGCCGGGAAGGGCCGAAAGGGGTGTGGGCTGGGCGGGGCGCGTCTGGAAGCGCCCTCAGCCTCGTGGTGGACGGCGGCGCGAGCTGGCTGCTGCGCGGGGTACCTCCTCCTGCCCCTTCCCTGCCACACCCCCGTCTATACTCCCATGTCGTGTCCAGGCAGCCTCCCCTCATCCACCAAGATCCCACTCCCGTGTCGCCCATGCGGCTTGGACACATGGAGTCAGCAGTCCCCGGCCCTTGTGATTCTTGCCTGGTGCGCCCCTGGTCCTAGCGCATGTCACGCTCCCGTGTCTTGTCCCCACCAGCCTGGCGCTCCTGGAGGGCAGGAGCCTGCTGTCAGCTCAGGGTGCACAGTCTGAGGTGGTGCTGGGCACGGGGGCCGTGCACACGCCGGTCCCCCAGGGGGTGCCTCTCTGGGGCGGGGCTGAGGGCCCCCCGCCGTCGCAGTCAGTCAGGCCCCAGCCCTCTGAGGCACGCCCGCCCTCTCTGCCGCAGTTCTCCCAGCAGGAGGAGAAGAGGCAGAAGTCGGAGCGGCTGCAGCAGCAGCAAAAACACGAGAACCAGACGCGGGACATGCTGGCGCAGTGCGAGAGCAACATGAGCGAGCTGCAGCAGCTGCAGGTACCCCCCGCCCGTCCCAGCCTGCCTCGGTTTCCCCAAGGCCCCCAGCTCACAGGGGGCCAGAGACTCCATGTCAGGGAGGGGTCCTAGTCAGATCAGCGCAGGCGGGCTGGCCCCATCCTGATGTGCTGCCCTCGGCAGTGTGACACTGGGCAAATCACACTGCCCTCCTGACTTCCCTAAAAACGAGCCTGGGGTGGGTTGGGGTGATTGCCCCTGTTTTGCGGGGTTGGGGTAAGGACTTGGGAATGAGATGTTGGCGCAGATGGGCCTTGCCGGGGCCTGGCGGTGGGTGTGCTGCTGGGTTTCTCAGCCGGTGTGTTTTGGGGAAAGGTGGCTGCGGTGTGGCCGAGGCCGCGGTGGCCACTTTTCCTGTGGAAGTCCCTGACCTCTCCGAGGTTCCTGGCTCCTGCATTTGTCTCCCTGCTGAGGGACCTGGTGCCAAGAACTGGTACTCGGAGCCCTCTTGTGGGCATGGGACCAGCTCCAACCTCTGTTGACCTCAGGAACCTGCTCGGGCTGTTGGGCCCATCTGGTAATTTCTGGAGAGGCAGAGGGGCATGGGAAACATTCCAGGCACTGAATTTTAGGCAGGCCACTCAGCTTCCACATCTGTCTTCCATCTCTGCTTTGTGGAGCCATGGTGAGGATCAACTGAGAGAACCGTGTACAGTACCAAGCACAGGTCCTGGCAGGTCGTAGGAGCTCAAGAGAACCATGTAGAGCAGCGGTCCCCAACCTTTTTGGCATCAGGGACTGGTTTCATGGAAGACGGTTTTTCCGTGGACGAGGCCGGTAGTGGGAGGTGATGTGCAAAACGTGCAGTCGAACCTCACTGCTAACGCTAGTCTGTATTTGCGGCAACGTGAGCTGTGGGGTGTGGCTGCATATACAGGTGAAGATTTATTCGCTCCCAAGTGCTCGCCTCCTGCTGTGTGACCCAGTTCCTAACAGACCAGGGACCAGTACTGGTCCATGGCCTGGGGGTTGGGGACCCTTGGTGTAAAGCACCAAGCACAGGTCTTTACAGACTGTAGTTCAGTGTTTCCGGGAGCGTATTTCCTGCCAAACCGGTTTCTAAACTCCAGCAACCCTTAGTTTGAAATCCACAATGAAAATCCCCCCCAAGAGGTTTGATTTGTTCAGCCCAATAGGGTCATGGTATCTGGATAAAGGCACTTTCTCCTGCTTTGTAAGCTCCTTATAACATGATAGATTCCCTGCAAGAAATCCATAGGGACTTGTCCCTTCTGCCTGCAAGAGAGACTTAAATGTTGTAAAGCAGATAACTGACTTCAGAGAGAGGACCGTGAGGTTGGGAGCATCTCATCTATGTCCGTGGTCCCTTCCCTTGCCACAAAGCTCTCTTGAGGAAATTATATGTAATGTAGGAAATGATGTACATATAAAAATGTAGCCAGATGTGGTAGCTCACACCTGTAATCCCAGTACTTTGGGAAGCAGAGGCGAGAGGATTGCTTGAGTTTAGGGGTTCAAGACCAGCCTGAGCAACTTGGTGAGACCTCGTCTCTACAATAAATCAAAAAATTTAGCCGGGCATGATAGCACATGCCTGTGGTTCCAGCTACTTGGAAGGCTGAGGCAGAAGGATTACCTGAGTCCAGCAGGTTGAGGTAGCCATGTGCGTGCCACTGCACTCCAGACTGGGTGACAGAGTGAGACTCCCACTAAAAAAAAATAATATTAATAAGTATTTATATGAGAGGGGACCCAAAAAACGCGGAATTATTTTTGGAAGGCGAGCCCCTTACAGTACAGGTTTCCCCTGCTGGGTTCTAGGAACCCATTGGCATTAGTACATCAGCAAGTGTTGTGAGAGGCTGTGTTTGGCTTCATTGAATTATTTCTTGGAGACTCTTTCAACATGTTTGCCCATTTCATGATGGGTGATTTATGAGTGCGCCTGCCCACACCCGCTAAGTGTTCAGCAGTTTTTGACCAAATATGCCCTGACTCCTGTGTCTCACCTTCCCTGTTCACCCGATCTCACCTCAAACGACTTTTTGTGTTTCCCTGGATGAAGAAAGTTCTCACTGGGCATGGAGGCTCACGCCTGTAATCCCAGAACTTTGGGAGGTGGAGTAAAGAGGATTGCCTGAGCCCACGGGTTCCAGACCAGCCTGGGCAACTTGGCAAGACCTCATCTCTAGGATAAATAAAAAAAATTAGCTGGGCGTGGTGGCATGTGCCTGTAGTTCCAGCTACTTGGAAGGTTGAGGAAGAAGGATCACCTGAGCCCAGCAGGCTGAGGCTGTGGTGGCCGTGAGCGTGCCACTGTACTCTAGCCTGGGCAAGAGAGTGAGAATCTGACTCAAAAAAATAAAGAAAGAAAGTAAAGAAAAAAATCCTCAAAGGGAAACATTTTGTCTGTGTGGAAGAGGTGAAACAAAAACAGACAGAAGCACTAAAAGGCATCAGAATTGACAAGTTAAAAAAACTGTTTTGAACAGTGGAAAAGTGCTTGATAGGTGTATAGCATCAAACAGAGAGTCCTTTGAAGGTGGCTGAAGTTTAAACATGTAAGAATAAATACACAGTTTTTTAATAAATAAATTCCAGGTTTTTCTGGGTCCCCCACTTATACATACAGGTTTTCTTAGCTCAGGGTGCCAGAACAAAATACCATGGTGGCTTGAAGAACAAATTTGCTGGGCCCAGTGGCTCATGCATATAATCCCAGCCCTTTGAGAGGCAGAGGCGAGAGCATAATCCGAGCCCAGGAGTTCGAGACTAGCCTGGGCAACTCAATGAGAACTCGTCTCGACAGTAAATAAAAAAATTAGCCAGGCATGGTGGTGTGCACTTGTAGTCCCAGCTACTTAGAAGGCTGAACCCAGCAGGTTGAGGCTGTGGTGGCCTGGGATTATAGGCATGAGCACTTTGGGAGGCTAAGATGAGAGGATTGCTTGAGACCAATCCTGAGCCTGAACAACTTGGCGAGACTTCATCTCTACAATAAATAAAAAAATTAGCCGGGCGTGGTGGCACATTCCCGTAGTTCCAGCTACTTGGAAGGCTGAGGCGGAAGGATCGCCGGAGCCTAGCAGGTGAGGCCGCGGTAGCCGTGAGCATGCTATTGCCCTCCAGCCTGGGTGACAGAGTGAGACTCCAACCTAGCTCAATGTGAAATTTAGGGGGCCACAGCTCAGTCTATAGTACAGATGCTTAATTCAGCATTATTTAGAATAGCGAAAATTAGAAGAGCCCTCAGCAGCCAAAAACAGAGGCGTGTTTAAGTAAATTTGATTAAAATGCACTGTGGGATAATCTGTAGGCCTTAAAATGATGATTATGTGAAACATTGCTTCTTTGTAGAAATGTTTGCATTATAATGTTAAGTGTGTGGAGGGGACAGGCTTCAGAATATATATAGGGTGAACTAAACAGCGTATGGGGCATAGCCTGGCAGGAAATACAGCTAAATGTTTGTAGTGGCTGCTTCTGTGTGATGGGGTGCGGGCATGTATTGTGTTTATTTATTGTTAATAGTCTTATTGCTTTGTTTTTTTGGGTTTTTTTAGTTGGAGTCTAGTCTGTTGCCCAAGCTAGAGTGCAATGGCACGCTCACAGCTACCACAGCCTCAACCTGCTGAGCTCAGATACTTCCCCCGAGCCTTCTAGGTAGCTGGAACTGTAGGCACGCGGCTAATTTTTTGGTAAATTATAGAGACGAGGTCTCACCAAGTTGCCCAGGCTGGTCTTGAACACCTGGGCTCAGGCAATCCTCTTGTCTCTGCCTCCCGAAGTGCTGGGATTACAGGCATGAGCCACCACACCTGGCTTTATTGTTTTGTTAAAAATGATATATATCTGCCGGGCTCGGTGGCTCAGCCTGTAATCCCAGGGCTTTGGGAGGTCGAGGTGAGTGAATTGCCTGAGCCCACGGGTTTGAGACCCACTTGGGCAACTTGGCGAGACCCCATCTGTACAATAAATCAAAAAATTAGCCGGGTGTGGTAGCGCGCTCCTGTAGTTCCAGCTACTTAGAAGGCTGAGGCGGAAGGATTGCGGAGCCCAGCAGGCGAAGCTGCGGTGGCCAGGAGCGGCCACTGCACTCCAGTCTGGGTGACAGAGTGAGACTCCAACTCAAAAAAAAAAAAAAATGATATATGTCCTTTTTTGAAAATTTTAAACAATGCAAAAAAGCACAAAGAAGGAAGTTGCAGAATTACTGCAGATTTCACCACACAGTTAATAAGAGCTATTAACACTAAATTTCTGGAATGTTCCTCCAGGGACCTCTTGGTATTTACATATAGAGTTTTGTACAAATGGGGTTTATAATCGAGGATAAGAAGTAATAAATTGCTGGGCACAGTGGCTTACACCTATAATCCCAGCATGTTGGTTGAGGCTGGAGGATCATTTGAGCCTAGGAATTTGAGACCAGCCTGGGTAACAAAGTGAGACTCTGTCTCTCCAAAGAAATAGAACAATTAGCCACATATAATAGCTCATGCCTGTAGTCCCAGCTATTCAGGAGGCTGAGGCAGGTGGATTGCTTGAGTGAAGGAATTGGAGGCTATGGTAAGCTGTGATCAGGCCACTGTATCCCAGCTTGGGTGACAGAGTAAAACCTGTCTCAAAAAAAAAAATATGTGTGTGTGTGTGTGTGTGTGTGTGTGTGTATGAAGCAATAAATTGCTGGAGTTGGTGCCCTCATGGCTGTACCAAGAGGTGTGTCTCACCCTTCAGTGCCTCTGATTGTCTTACTTGTTCTTCTTGGCATTTTTTCCAGAATGAAAAGTGTCACCTTCTGGTAGAGCACGAAACCCAGAAGCTGAAGGCCCTGGACGAGAGCCATAACCAGAGCCTGAAAGAATGGCGGGACAAGCTCCGGCCGCGCAAGAAGGTAACTGACCCTGTCTGGGTTGGGGGGCTCAGTGGTAGGCTCTCCTCCGTGCTGTGCCAAGGTGTCTGCCTAGGACATCTTAGGTCTCCTGTTTTTGGTGGACTATTGCTTTGTGGCATCTGTAAGATGGATCTCCAGCCCGAGAGGCTGAGGAACTTTCTAACCCTCTGTGGCTCAGTGCCTGTGACTTCCACCTTTGCAAGGGCAGCCTGCTTGTTGCACTGGTCCAGATGCCTTGTTTAGCTCCCTGTCATAGACTGAAGGCTTGCTGCTATGTTGGATACATTGAGGATGCAGCAGTGAGCAGGAGCCAGCCATGCTGTCAGGCTAGAGGCCCAGCTTGTGGAATTTTCTCTTAGAGGAAGTTATTCTGGGAAGTCAGAACCCAACATCAGATAGGTTACTTTCCACCTTAGTTTTCTATTGCTGTGTGACAAACTGCCTTACATTTGACAGCTTAACCCATGTATTATCTTCAGAAGTCTGGGTGAGGTCGACAGGGTCTTCTGCTCAGGGTCTCACCAGGCTGAAGTCGAGGTGTCGGCTGGGCTAGGCTCCTGTCTGGAGGTTCTGGGAAGAATCACTGCTGAGTCCATTCAGCTTTTGACAGAATCCACTTCCTTGTGGCTGTGAGCCTGAGGTCCCTGTATCCTTGCTGGCTGTCAGCCAGGGGCTGCTTTCTGTTCTTTCTGGTATTCCTTGCCCATGACTCCCTCCACTGCCAAATAGCAAGCACGCATTGAGGCCTCATGCTTTGAATCCCTCTGACGTCTCCTTTTGGAGAAAAGGCCCCCCTTTATTTATTTATTTTATATATTTTATTTTATTTATTTTTATTTATTTATTTATTTATTTTGAGTTGGAGTCTCACTCTGTTGCCCAGACCGGAGTGCAGTGGCACGCTCCCGGCCACCACAGCCTCAACCTGCTGGGCTCCAGCGATCCTTTCGCCTAAGCCTTCCGAGTAGCTGGAACTACAGGCATGCGCTACCACGCCCGGCTGATTTTTTGATTTATTGTAGAGATGAGGTCTCACCAAGTTGCCCCGGCGGGTCTCGAACCTGCGGGCTCAGGCAATCCACTCACCTCAGCCTCCCAAAGACATGGGATTACAGGCTGAGCCACCGAGCCCGGCTTAACTTTATTTTATTTGAGTTGGAGTCTCACTCTGTCACCCAGACTGGAGTGCAGAGGCCGCTCCCAGCCACCGCAGCCTCGACCTGCTGGGCTCCGGCGATCCTTCCGCTCAGCCTTCCAAGTAGCTGGAACTACAGGTGCGTGCTACCACACCCGGCTAATTTTTTGATTTATTGTAGAGATGAAGTCTCACCAAGTTGCCTAGGCAGGTCTTGAACCCGCGGACTCAGGCAGTCTACTCACCTCAGCCTCCCAAAGGCGCGGGATTACAGGCTGAGCCACCAAGCCCGGCTAAAGGCCCCCCTTTAAAAAGGCCCATGTGGGTGGGGCCTGGTGGCTCATGCCTGTCATCCCAGCACTTTGGGAGACTGGGACCAGAGAATTGCTTGAGCCCAGGAGTTCAAGACCAGCCTGGGCAACATAACCTCATCTCTACAAAAAAATTCTAAAAAATTAGCTGAACATGGTGGTTTACACCTGTAGTCCCAGCCACTTGGGAGACTGAGGTGGGAGTATCACTTGAGCCCAGGAGAGCAGGGCTGTGGTGAGCCATGATCATGCCACAGCACTCCAGCATAGAGTGAGTCCCTGACTCAAACAAATAAACAAACAACAGTGCAAAAGGCTAATTGTGTCATAGTATTCGGGAACCTGACTTTGATGAACCTCTCCTGCCCCATGGAAGGGTTTTGGGCCTCCTCAGGGTCCACAAGCCACACTTTGAGAGCCAGGCTCTTGCCCCATCTCCTGTGAGTCTCACCCCCCACCTGTACTCTGAACAGATTTCTGTTCCCAAATAGATCTCTGTGCCATATGTGCTGCCCTCCTCTCTGTTGGGCCTGTGCCCAGGCTGTTCCCTTTGCCAGGAGTTTTGTGCCCACCAGCCTTTGCCTGGCCACCTTGTTTGTCTTCAGTGTTCAGAGCTTCTCCTGACACCTCCCTGGCCCTGTCATGGCATTTACCCCGTGATATCGCCTTTGCCATTGTTAGCTCGATCATTTGTTCATTTATTCATCTGTGTGTTCGTTCACAGATATTTCTTGAGCACGTGCTAAGTGCCCGGCACTGTTTTAGGCACTGGAGATATTGAACAAAAGGGGCAAGTGCCTGCCCTCAGGGAGCTGACCTTCTAGAGAAGGGCCATGGAGCAGGGAAGGAAAAAGTGTGGGGGTGGCCATGGGAGCAGGAAGGCCTCATGGAGAGGATGGTAACATCCAAGCAAAGATTGAAGGAAAGCAGAGAGGGACAATGCAGCTCTCTGGGGGATTTATTTACTTATTTATTTTTGAGTTGGAGTGTCACTCTGTTGCCCGGACTGGAGTGCAGTGGCACGTTCCTGGCCACCGCAGCCTCGACCTGCTGGGCTCTGGCGATCCTTCTGCCTCAGCCTTACAAGTAGCTGGAACTACAGGGGCATGCTACCACATCCAGCTCATTTTTGATTTACTGTAGAGAGAGGTCTCACCAAGTTGCCCGGATGGGTCTCGAGCCCACGGGCTCAGGCAATCCACTCACCTGGCCTCCCAAAGTACTGGGATCACAGGTTGAGCCACCAAGCCCAGCTGGGATTTCAATATTAATCACAGTTGAAGCCATACTATAATCCTAGCACTTTGGGAGGTGGAAGCCAGAGGAATGCCTGAGCCCAGGGATTTGAGACTAGTCTGGGCAACTTGATGAAACCTTGTCTCTACAATAAATACAAAAAATTTAGCAGGGCACGGTAGTGCATGTCTGTAGTTCTAGCTACTTGGAAGGCTGAGGTGGAAGGATTGTCTGAGCCCAGCAGGTCAAGACTATAGTGGTTGTGAGTATGCCACTGCACTCCAGCCTGGTGACACAGCGAGACTGACTCAAAAAAAAAGATAGCTGGGCATGGTGGCTCACACCTGTGATCTCAACACTTTGGGAGGCTGAGGCAAGAGGATTGCTTGAGCCTAGGGGTTTGAGACTAACTTGGGCAACTTGGTGAGACCTCATCTCTATAGAAATAAAAAAATTAGCTGTGCCTGCCTGTGGTTCCAGCTACTTGGAAGGCTGAGGTGAGAGGATCGCCGGAACCCAGCAGGTCAAGGCTGCAGTGGCCATGAGTGTGCCTCTGTACTCCAGCCCGGATGACAGAGTGAGACTCCGGCTCAAAAGAAAGAAAGAAAGAAAAAAGATAAAATAAAATGTTAATCACAACTTAAAAGTCCTTTACAGCGACATTTAGACTGATGTTTGAGCAAACAACTGGGTACCATGGCCTCGCCAAGTTGACATATAAAATTAACCATCATGGCCTTAGTGTGGTCGTTTGTGAAGTGGAGATATCAATACTGTGCAGTGTCATGCCGGAAGGCACCATCACACAGTACAGGCCAAGGACGTCTTCATTCTCTTCCACTCTTCTGTACTCTGAGGAGAGTCCTGCGGAGTTGCCCTTGATCTTGATGCCCGTGTGTCCTGAGGTCCTAAGGCGCATTCTGCCATTGTGCGTCAGTTCTGCTTGCATAACTGTGGTCTGGATGGGAGGTGCTGCCCACCTCAGCTGTGCATGGCCTTGGAAGTCCTTGAGTTGGGGTTTCTTTCCCTCCTTGTGCTAATGGACCTTTGTGGCTGGATGCTGGCCAGGGTCCCAGGCCTTCCTGTTAGCAGGCCCCACATTCAACCAGTTTCCATAACCCTGTCCTCCTGGGATTTTTGATACTTGACACTCAAATCAATAACGCTTTAGCCGAGCATGGTGGTGCATGCCTGTAGTCCCAGCTCCTCAGGAGGCTGAGGCAGGAGGATTGCTTGAGCCCGGGAGGTTGAGGCTGCGGTGAGCCATGATCATGCCAGTGCACTCCAGCCTGGGCAACAGAGTGAGACCCTGTCTCTAAATAAATATTTTAAAAAATTCAATAGCGCTCCTGTTGATACAGGTTGATACTAGAATCAGGAAATAAGTGTTCCCATGGTTCTTTTACCTGGGAGTTCCGTGCCCTTGGCATATTCTGAGAGAGTTTGGTCATGAATTATCACATTGCCTCTAGCAACTGCCTCCTGTCTTAGATGGCTTCAAGGGAGGCCTGGCACAGGGGAGGCCCCAGGAACATGTGACTGGGAAGCTGCCATCAGATGTTGTCTGCGGGGTTTGCCTCTTTGCAGAATTCCTTGTGGAATTCTTCTGTTGTTAGTTACCTGGGTTGTTGCTGGAACTGTGACCGGGGTGATGATTTTCATTCTGCAATAAACTGTCTTTTATATGCTTGCATTAAAATCAGCAACCTTGAGCTCCCTGCCTGGCGTGGGGCAGGAAAAATGGTTGCACATTGTGGAGTATTTTTAGAAAAATTGAGATTTATTTCTTTCAAGTAAGTACAAAATATCTGATAGAGTCAAAAAAGCGTGCTTGGGACCAGGTAGGATGGCTCATGCCCATAATCCCAGCATTTTGGGAGGCTGAGGCTGGAGGATTGCTTGAGCCCAGGAGTTTGAGGCCAGCCTGGGCAGTGTAGTGAGACTTTGGCTCTACAAAAAAATTGGCTGGGCATGGTGGTACATGCCTGTAGTCCCAGCTACTCAGGAGGCCGAGGCAGAAGCATCACCTGAGCCCAGGAGGTCAAGGCTGTGATGAGCTGTGATCATGCCACAGCACTTCAGCCTGGGAGACAGAGTGAGACTCCAACTCAAAAGATTAAAAAAAGGCCAGGCTCGGTGGCTCAGCCTGTAATCCCAGCAATTTGGGAGGCCGAGGCGAGAGGATTGCCTGAGCGGGTTTATTCATAAATATAGAAGGAAAAAACTTTATTCATAAATATAGGTGGAAGGCCAGATTTGGCCCACAGGTAATAGTTCACTAACCCTGCTTTAAGAAAAGAAATATTAGCCGGGCTCGGTGGCTCAGCCTGTAATCCCGCGCCTTTGGGAGGCTGAGGTGAGTGGATTGCCTGAGCTCGCGGGTTCGAAACCCGCCTGGGCAACGAGACCTCATCTCTACAACAAATCAAAAAATCAGCCGGGCGTGGTAGCACATGCCTGTAATTCTGGCTACTCGGAAGGTTGAGGCGGAAGGATCACTGGAACCCAGCAGGTCGAGCCTGCGGTGACTGGGAGCGGCCACTGCACTCCAGTCTGGGCGACAGAGTGAGACTCGAACTCAAAAAAAAAAAAAAAAAAAAAAGAGAAGAAATATTGCCTGTAATCCCTCGCTTTGGGAGGCTGAGGTGAGTGGATTGCCTGAGCCCGCGGGTTCGAGACCCACCCGGGCAACTTGGCGAGACTTCGTCTCTGCAATAAATCAAAAATTAGCTGGGTGTGGTGGCGCACGCCTGTAGTTCCGGCTACTTGGAAGGCTGAGGTGGAAGGATCGCCGGAACCGAACAGGTTGAGGCTGCGGTGGCTGGGAGCGTGCCACTGCCCTCCAGTCTGGGTGACAGAGTGAGACTCTAACTCAAAAAAAAATAAAAAATAAGAAAAGATAGGCCGGGCTCAGTGGTTCAGCCTGTAATCCCAGCACTTTGGGAGGCTGAGGTGAGTGGATTGCCTGAGTCCGCAGGTTCGAAACCCACCTGGGCAACTTGATGAGACCTCATCTCTACAACAAATCAAAAATCAGCCAGGCGTGGTAGCGCGTGCCTGTAGTTCCAGCTACGTGGAAGGCTGAGGCGGAAGGATCACTGGAGCCCAGCAGGTCAAGGCTGTGGTGGCCAGGAGCGGCCACTGCACTTTAGTCTGGGTGACAGTGAGATTCCAACTCAAAAAATAAAAAAAAATAAAAAAATAAAAAGATTTTTAAAAAAGTGGTGCTTGGGTCATTGTTAACACAGAATGTGGCCTCAAAGGAGTCAAGCCTTCTCTCTGGAATCTTGATTTTTTAGGCTTCAAAATGTAGGTAATATTTCTTTTCTTTTTTTTTGAGTTGTAGTCTCACTCTGTCGCCCAGACCGGAGTGCAGTGACTGCACCCTTGACCTGCTGGGCTCCGACATCCTTCCGCCTCAGCCTTCCGAGTAGCTGGAATTACAAGCATGTGCTACCACGCCCGGCTGATTTTTTTTTTTTTTTATTATAGAGATGAGATCTCACCAAGTTGCCCAGGCGGGTTTCGAACCCGTGGGCTCAGGCAATCTATTCACCTCAACCTCCCAAAGCGCGGGATTACAGGCAGTATTTCTTTTTCTTTTTTTTTTTTTTTTTTTTGAGTTGGAGTCTCATTCTGTCACCCAGACTGGAGTGCAGCGGCCGCTCCCGGCCACCGCAGCCTCGACCTGCTGGGCTCCGGCGATCCTTCCACCTCAACCTTCCAAGTAGCCGAAATTACAGGCATGCGCTACCACGCCCGACTGATTTTTTGATTTATTGTAGAGATGAGGTCTTGCTGCCCAGGCGGGTCTCGAACCCGCGGGCTCAGGCAATCCACTCACCTCAGCCTCCCAAAGGCGCGGGATTACAGGCTGAGCCACCGAGCCCGGCTAGTGTTTCTTTTCTTAAAGCAGGGTTAGTGAACTACTGCCTGTGGGCCAAATCTGACCGTCCATCTATATTTATGAATAAAGTTTTACTGGAACACAACCATGCTTGTTCATTTACATATCATCTATGACTGATTTTGAACTTAAGTGGCAATTGAGGAGTTATAATAGAGATTATGTGGCCTGCAAAGCTGAACATGTTTACTATCTGTCACATAACAGAAAAAAGATGGCTGGCTCCAGCCCCAGAAGAAATACAGAGGAATATATGTGGTAGATAGAATGGAGCAGGTGGCTGGGCATGGATTATATGTTTATAATCCCAGCACTTTGGGAGGCTGAGGTGAGAAGATTGCATGAGCCCACGGGTTTAAGACCAGCCTGGGCAACTTGGCGAGATCTCATCTCTACAATAAATCAAGAAACATTGGCCAGGCATGATGGCACATGCCTGTAGTTCCAGCTACTTGGAAGGCTGAGGCGGAAGGATAACCTGAACCCAGCAGATAGAGGTTGCAGTGGCCGTGAGCATGCCACAGCCCTCCAGCCTGAGCGACAGAGCAACTGAGCAACTCAAAAAAAAAAAAAAAAAAAAAAAAAAAAA
>NW_007250967.1:57130-57785 GCF_000164805.1 Carlito syrichta | reverse complement strand
CGAACTCAAACGTGCTGAAAAGAAAAAAACAAACAACCCCATTATAAAATGGGCAAAAGATATGAACAGACACTTCACAAAGGAAGACATCCAAGCAGCAGACAGACACATGAAGAAATGTTCAACCTCATTAATCATCAGGGAGACGCAAATCAAAACCACACTGAGATACCACCTAACTCCAGTCAGAATGGCCATTATCAATAACTCAAAAAAGAACAGTTGCTGGAGAGGGTGCGGCAAAAAGGGAACACTTCTACACTGTTGGTGGGAGCGTAAACTAGTGCAACCTCTGTGGAAAACAGTGTGGCGATTCCTAAAAGCTCTAAATATCGACCTCCCATATGACCTCGCAATCCCCCTACTGGGAATATACCCTGAAGAACTCAAATCACTCTATCAAAAAGACACCTGCACATGTATGTTTATCACAGCATTGTTCACAATAGCCAGGACCTGGAACCAACCATGCTGTCCATCAAAAGTGGAATGGATTTAAAAAATGCGGTACATATACACGATGGAATACTATGCAGCCATATAAAAAAAAAAAATCATGAATTCCGCAGCAACCTGGATGGAACTAGAGTCTATAATACTGAGTGATCTCTCACAGAACAAAGATCTGAGTATCACATGTTCTCACTCATATAGT
>NW_007250967.1:52662-56753 GCF_000164805.1 Carlito syrichta | reverse complement strand
CTGTACCCCACAATTTTATAATAAAAAATATGTTTAAAAAAATTAAAAAAAAAAAAAAAAGAAAATGAACAGCTAAGTCACAGATGAGAAAAAAATTATTCATAGTTCATTTATCTGGCATATGTCTTTATCCATATCTAGAATGTACAAAGAACTCCAAAAAAAAACCAAAAACAACTTAAGTTTTTAAATGATCAGAAGATATGAACAGAGATTGTTCAGACAGAACAGAACGATATCTCTAAAGGAAAATTTATCAATGCCCAATGCATACAGGTGGTCAACATCATTAGCCAGCAAGGATACGCACATTAAAACCACAATGAGCTACCATCATACACTCACTAAAACAGCTAAAATAAAAAAGACTGAATAAATGGTAAAGTGGATGTGGAGCAGTTGGACCTCTCATATATTGCTGCTGGAGTTGTAAAATAGTACGGCCAATTTAGAGAACAAGGGAAAAACGATCCAAAAAAATAGGAATTCTCTCTTGAAGGGCGGGCCCCTTATAGAACAGGCTTCCCATGCTAGGTGAGTGTCTAGGAATCCATCAGCATCAGGAGACCAGCTAGCATTGCTGGGAGAGACTGCCTTCCTTCGGCTTCTGTGAATTTTTTTGGAGATTCTTTCAACACATTTGCCCATTTCATGATGGGTGATTTACGAGCACACCTGCCCACACCAAGCTGAGTGTTCACCAAATTTGGGCCAAAAATGGCATGCTCCCCATTCCCCATCCTCCCCTCACCTGCTCTTGCCCCAAGTGACTTTTTTTATTTCCCCTGATGATACAAGTCCTTAATAGGAAACATTTTGCCAATGTGGAAGAGGTGAAACAAAAGAAAGGGCAGAAGCACTAAAAGGCATCAAATTTGGTAAGTTCATAAACTGTTTTGAGCAGTGGAAAAAGCATCTCAATAGGTGTACTCCATCAAACGAAAAATACTTTGAAGGTGACTGAAGTTTAACTATGAATAAATGTACAATTTTTAATAAATAAATTCCAAGTTTTTGGCGGTCCTCCCTCATATTTATCAATTTCCTATAAAGATAAACGTGCATCTAACCAATGACTGAATAATTCCGGAAACAACCCAAATGCATCAACAGGTGATCTAACCAATGACTGAATAATTCCGGAAACAACCCAAATGCATCAACAGGTGAATAGATAAACTATGGCATACCCATACAATACTACAACATTAAAAAGTAATACTACTGGCCAGGTAATCTCAACACTTTGGGAAGCCAAGGCAGGAGGGACTGCCTGAGCCCAGGAGTTTGAGACATGCCTAGGCAACATAGTGAGACCTTGTCACTACAAAAAAACAAATAATTAGCTGGGTGTGGTAGCACGCATCTGTAGTCCCAGCTACTCCGGGGGCTGAGGCAGAAGGAATGCCTGAGCTCAGGAGGTTGAGGCTATGGTGAGTCATTATTGTGCCACTAAACTCCAGCCTGAGCAACAAAGTGAGACTCCAACTCAAAAAGAAAAAAGAGTGGGGGAGGAGAACCACTACTGAATCATGTGATTACAAGTATGAACCTCAAAAACAAAGAGGACGGACACAAAACAGTACACACTGTATGACTCCATTTCAAATAATTGCAAATATAGAGGAAAAAATGAAACTATGATTGCAGGAGGTAAGTAGAAACTTTCCAGTAAATTTAAAGTGTCCTAAATTTTGTTTTAAAGTAGGGGTCGTATGGCCAGGTACGGTAGCGCACACCTATAATTCCAGCACTTTGGGAAGCCGAGGTGAGAGGACTGCCTGAGCCCACAGATTCGAGATCAGCCTGGGCAACTTGGTGAAACCTCATCTCTACAATAAATCACGAAAAATTAGCCGGGCATGACGGCACATGCCTGTAGTTCCAGCTATTTGGAAGGCTGAGGCGAAAGGATTACCTGAGCCCAGCAGGTCAAGGCTGTGGTGCCCATGAGTGTGCCACTGCAATGCAGCCTGGGCAACAGAGTAAAACTCCAACTCAAAAAATAACCAAGAACCATGCCGGATAGTAGGAGATGAGCAACAGGTGAGCAGGCAAAGTTTCATCTGTATTTATAGCTGCTCCCCATCACACGCATTACGGCCTGAGCACCACCTCCTGTCAGATCACGGGCAGCATTCGGTTCTTATAGGAGCAAGAATCTTATTGTGAACAGTACATGTGAGGGATCTAGTTTGCACACTCCTTATGAGAATCTAATTCCTGATGATCTGAGGTGGAGCAGAGGTAGTGATGCTAGCACTGGGGAGTGACTACAAACACAAATTAACATTAGCAGTAAGGTTTGACTACACAAGACCACAATAAACCAACTGTTTGCAGACTCCTATCAAAACCTTATCAGTGAGTGGCAAGTGAGGTGATGTACTCTACTGTACAGCCGCATCTGGTGGCAGGCATTAAGTCAGAATCCGACACTTAGTTTAGTCTGTGTATGGCATGCCCATTATTTCATCTACCACTTCCATTCACATCTCTTTTTTTTAAGGTGAGTTGTATAATTGTTTCATTATGTATTATGATAATAATAATAGAAACAAAGTGCACAATAAATGTTATGCACTTGAATCATCCCGAAGCCATCCTCCACCACCCAAACTCAGGAAAAATTATCTTCCATGAAACTGGTCCCTGATGCCAAAGAGGTTGGGGAAAGCTGTTTTCAAGGATGGTTACACAAGTGTAGGCAGCTATCAAAACTCACTGAACACTTAATAGCTGTGTATTTTAATTACTTTTTTTTGAGTTGGAGTCTCACTCTGTCACCCAGGCTGGAGTGCAGTGGCATGCTCATGGCCACCAGAGCCTCGACCTGCAGGGCTCAGGCAATCCTTCCGCATCAGTCTTCCAAGTAGCTGGAACTATAGGCATGCACCTTAATTACATATTTTTAAAAAATCATTGCAAAAGGATTCCACCACCCCTTCTGAGGACAGTTTCTACAAGTAGAAGCTATGATATCTTCTTAACACGTGAAACTTACTCAGGCTTCCTCTGTATGCCAGGTTTCTGTGAAATAAACTATGAAATTATCTTCTTTCAGATCTGCTTAGCCAGTTTATGCCCCCTTCAGGTTTCCTGCCTATTTCATTCTGAAGGCTGAGCTTGATAATTGGACCGGCACTCTTGCATCCTGGCTAACCAGCATTCACTTCTAATCAATAACAGATTTGGGAACAATGCTAGGGCGGGCCTTATGCCAAACTAACAATTTTTCTCCTCATTCAAGAGAAAACACGCTTCTTAAGCTCCAAGTCCTCCAAACAGAGAGAATGACATCTGGAAATACATGGCAATGCCATGTGTCTGGCCCTTGGGATGATGGCTATAAGCACTGCCAGCAGAAGGTTGTGGGACACCACAGAGCACAGCAACTCCACACCATACAATATGAAGAATGCCAAAAGTTCTATGGGAAAGATAGCAGCAAACAGGTGCAAAGAGAATTCATTTTAAAAAAACTCCCTGCCGGGCTCGGTAGCTCAGCCTGTAATCCCGCACCTTTGGGAGGCTGAGGTGAGTGGATTGCCTGAGCCCGCGGGTTCGAGACCCGCCTGGGCAGAGAGACTTCATCTCTATAATAAATCAAAAAATCAGTCGGGTGTGGTAGCGCATGCCTGTAATTCTGGCTACTTGGAAGGCTGAGGCGGAAGGATCGCTGGAGCCCAGCAGGTCGAGGCTGCGGTGGCCAGGAGTGGCCGCTGCATTCCGGTCTGGGCAACAGAGTGAGACTCCAACTCAAAAAAAAAAACAGAAAAAAAAACTTCCAAGTCGGGCTCGGTGGCTCAGCCTGTAATCCCGCGCCTTTGGGAGGATGAGGTGAGTGCATTGCCTGAGCCCGCGGGTTCGAGACCCGCCTGGGCAACTTGGCGAGACCGCATCTCTACAATAAATCAAAAAATGAGCTGGGCATGGTAGTGTGCACCTGTAGTTCCAGCAACTTGGAAGGCTGAGGCGGAAAGATCGACGGAGCCCAGCAGGTCGAGGTTGCAGTGGCCAGGTGTGGCCACTGCACTCCAGTCTGGGCGACACAGTGAGATTCCAACTCAAAAAAAACCCAAAAAAAAAAA
>NW_007250967.1:30315-52549 GCF_000164805.1 Carlito syrichta | reverse complement strand
CCTATATTTCCGGCTACTCGGAAGGCTGAGGCGGAAGGATCGCCGGAGCCCAGCAGGTCAAGGCTGCGGTGGCCGGAGCGGCCATTGCACTACAGTCTGGGCGACAGCGTGAGACTCCAACTCAAAAAAAAAAAAGAAGGATGAGGTGGAAGGATTGCCTGAGCCCAGCAGGTCAAGACTGCGGTGGCTGCAAGCTTGCCAATGTACTAAAACCTGGGCAACAGAGTGAGACTCCAATTCAAAAAAAAAATTCCCTTGTTCTTTCTACAAATAAATGGAAATTGTTTATCTCATTTCCATATTGAACTATAAGTCCAAACTCTTTATTAATTGTTCGCAGCCTTGACTTCTCCACTACTTACCATTATTTGGGGGGGGGGGTTGGATCTATTTTTTAAAACTAATTAATATTCCTAAGGAAACTAATACCCAATGCAAATTAAATCAGTTATATATAAATTGCCCTAGGAAAAAAAATCACAAAATTTTGGAGATGTGGAAAAATTTTAATTAGGTGTACAAATACTAATCAGCTATAAAGGAAAAAAAAAGACATGAAAGAGGTCACTTATTTCTAGCCTTATGTTGCTGTTTCTTCAACTACTTGTATTATTCTTTTATTAGCTTTTGATATTTTGATGTTATTTGTGACCAATTTGACAACAAAAGAAAACTGATTTTTTTTTTAAATTGGAGTCTCACTCTGTCACCCAGGCTGGAGCACAGTGGCACAACTCTCGACCGCCGCAGTCTTGATCTGCTGGGCTCTGGCGATCCTTCCGCCTCAGCCTTCCAAGTAGCCAGAACTACAGGTGAGCGTGACCATGCCCGGCTAATTTTTTTTTTTTTTACTTATTGTAGAGAAGAGGTCTCGCCAAATTGCCTGGGCTGGTCTCGAACCCGCAGCTCAGGCAATCCACTTGTCTGGGTCTCCCAAAGTGCTGGGATTACAGGCTGAGTCACCGAGCCCAGCCAGAAAACTGATTTAAGACACTTTCTGCCAGGCTCGGTGGCTCAGCCTGTAATCCCGCGTCTTGAGAGGCTGAGGTGAGTGGATTGCCTGAGCCCGCGGGTTCGAGACCTGCCTGGGCAACTTGGCGAGACCTTATCGCTACAATAAATCAAAATATCAGCTGGATGTGGTAGTGCGCGCCTGTAATTCTGGCTACTTGGAAGGCTGAGGCGGAAGGATCACCGGAGCCCAGCAGGTCGAGGCTGTGGTGGCCGCGAGCGGCCACTGCACTCCAAGTCTGGGTGGCAGAGTGAGACTTCAACTCAAAAACTAAAAAAAAACACTTTCTTCAGATGTCCAAACACATACACTTTCTCAATCTACACTGATAACAAACCAGATTTCCAATTTACCCAAGTTTTGAGCAGGATAAGACTACCTTGCTGGGAAGAAAAATATAAGTCAGGGAGGAGCTAAAACAGTAATAGCTATCCTTACTCTTCATTTCCATTCATTCATATACATAATAACAAAATATTTTTATTATGTCCAAAGAATGGTGGGTAAACATACTATAAAATATTTTCTTATTTACACAATACTACAATAATAAGTGGTATCATCACCACTGCCATTTTATTCAACCAGAAACTAAGACTTAGGGAAGTTAAATTTTGCCCAAATCACATATCTAAAAAGCGGCCTCTCTCCTTGGCTCCACAGCCCCTAACTATATATAGCAAAAAAAATTGAGTGATGCTGAAGGAATGAATTATTACAGGACTCAATGAAGTTTTCACATATGACCACGAATTTAATAAGACAAAAAAAATGAACATTGATCATAGTTCAGAGACTTCACATTCTCGTATATAATTTCCACCTTTCTTCACAAACGTAGTAGGTAAATGTATAAAGTCTGTAGCTGAAGTAGACACGAAGTCAGAAGACTGAAATGTGTAAGCTATGATGCAGGAACCCATTTATGTCCTCGTGTGACAATCAGAGAGACTTCTGACAAAACAGCCCAATGTCACATGAATGAGAAGTGATAATGGGATGCCCTGCTGGTGGATCATCCCCAAATCACCCTTCTCTTCCTAGTACACCTCCTCAAAACCATCAATCCAGAAAATTCATTCCTTCACTAGTTCTAAAAATTCACGCACTTTAGAAAAATGGATAAATAAATACTAAGTATCAGCACAAATATAAAGGATCAGCAGACGTCACTAATCATTAAAATGATTTTTTATTTTTTTTAATTCGAGTCTCACTTTGTTGCCCAGGCTGGAGTGCAGTGGCACGCTCACGGCTATCCCAGCATCGACCTGCTGGGCTCAAGTGATCCTTCCACCTCAGCCTTCCAAGTAGTCGAAACTACAGGCGAGCGCTACCACGCCCAGCTAATTTTTTTATTTATTGTAGAGATGAGGTCTCACCATGTTGCCCAGGCTGGTCTCAAACCTGCAGGCTCAGGCAATTCTCTCACCTCAGCCTCCCAAAGTGCTGGGATTATAGGCTTCAGCCACTGCACCCAGCCTAAAATGATTATTTTAAGGACATCCTAAAACATAACCAGGTACTCTACTGTTTTCCAAAGCAGACTGAAGAGACAAAACTAAAATCAGCTTTATTGCCTGAGCCCACATATTTGAGACTAACCTGGGCAACTTGGCGAGACCCTCATCTCTACAGTAAATCAAATAATTAGCCAGGCGTGGTGGCGCATGCCTGTAGTGCCAGCTACTCGGAAGGCTGAGGTGAAAGCTCACCTGAGCCAGCAGGTTGAGGCTGCAGTGGCCCTGAGCGTGCCACTGCACTCCAACCTGGGCAACAGTGTGTGACTCCAAGTATTAAAAAAAAAAAAAATCAACTTTCTATTTTTTATTTTTATTTTTTTAAGTTGGAGTCTCACTCTGTCTCCCAGACTGGAGTGCAGTGGCCACTCCCGGCCACCGCAGCCTCGACCTGCCAGGTTCCAGTGATCCTTCAGCCTCAGCCTTCCGAGTAGCCAGAATTACAGGCGTGCGCTACCACGCCCGGCTGATTTTTTGATTTATTGTAGAGATGAGGTCTCGCTGCCCAGGCGGGTCTCGAACCCGCGGGTTCAGGCAATCCACTCACCTCAGCCTCCCAAAGGCGTGGGATTACAGGCTGAGCCACCGAGCCAGGCTAAAAAATCAACTTTCAAAAAACTTATTTGGCAAACATTTCAGTGACACAATTAGCTCCCACTCAATTCATCTATTATGAGAGTTCAATCTTACTTTGGCATTAAACTACAATAGGTATAGGGAAGATGGCCTCAACGTAGCATAGATGAACTGAGAAAAACAGCAACTGTGGGACTTCCCAGACAACTCCACTCAGTACAGAACATGTCTCCCAAGATGGAGAGCACTACTAGGCTGAAATGGTTTAACCTGTACTCCTCCAAACCCTGTGATTCTTCACAAGAGTGAGCACAAGGAGGAACATGCTGTGGCAAGAGGCTCCAGCTGCAGCCTACAGAGGTAAGGTCGCTAGCTCTGCAATCAGAGACTGTGCTGCCTGCCTTGCCGGTGCCCTCCTGGTCACTGCCTCTGACAGCATTCAGGCTGTACCCAAAGAATTAAGGGGGAATTCTTCCTTGGACAGCACCCTTTGCAATCAGGCAGTGAAAACATACCTTCTTATCTGGGAATTGAAATGCTGATGTGAGGATGAGTCTCAGTTTTCTCCTCTATAAAAATAAAATAATAATAAAAATAAAAATACTAGCCAGGTGTGGTGGCTCACACCTGTAACCCTAGCACTTTGGGAGGCAAGAGGACTGCATCAGTTCAGTGGTTTGAGACCAGCTTGAGCAACATGGCAAGACCTTGTCTCTGTAATTAAAAAAAAAAAAAAAAATCAGCCAGATATAGTGGCACATGCCTGTGGTTCCAGTTACTTGGAAGGCTGAGGCAGAAGGACCACCTGAGCCCAGCAGATTGAGGCTGTGGTGGCTGTAAGTGTGCCATAGCACTCTAGCCTGGGTAATAAAGACTCCAACTCAAAAAAATAAAATATAAAAAAAATTAAAATACTAGTACTTGGCTTTTGTTTCCTATCCCTGAAGGGCTATTATTTGGATTAAAAGCTTTGAAAAGTAAAAGCACAATGCAAACAGAAGGCTATACTATAGTGGGGACTGAATCCAAACAACATAATGGGTACTCTGGCAAGACAAGTAATCACGTATGCCATCAGGGCAAACTCTGAGATTCCAGTATCTACTTTTAAACTAAGAAGAGACCTCAGATAGACATTTAGCAGGCCAAAGACACAAGCTGCGCTCTCCGCCTTCCCTGTCTCTAGCACTTTAGAATCTCCTACTTTAAGGTCCAACTCAAACTCCTCCTGCACCTTGCCAGAATTAAAACTCTCCAACATCTGGACTCATACAGTCTCTTAGTTTCACCTCTACGAAGCCATCTGAAATACTGTAGCACAGGTGAATGTGCCTGTCTTTCTGTGAGTTCCTTGAACTCTTCACTATGATATCCACAGCTCCTAATATAATATGGGGCACACAGTATACATTCTTTTCTAACTCCATTTAACTAACTACAATACAGTAGAGGAAGGTTTCTATAGCTTTTCTATTAATGCAAAACTTTCCAAGCTGTGTGCCAAGGAACACTGAAGAAGTTTACTCAAATACCAGTATCCTCAGCCTAGAGCAGTCAACCAGAACATATTACTTTCTATGTATCCTATGATGTGAAAAGAAGTTGGGAAGCACTATATAAAGTTGAAGATTTAATTATTTGAATATTAAACTAATAGAAAAGCAGAGTAAAGCCCTACACAAATAGTAACATCAAGTCATCATGAAAAAAAATACAATGACTAGAATAATTGCTTTACATACTTACTGGAAAATAAGTATTTCTGAACACTGGCATCAGGTAAAGCATCATATCCTGAAAGAGAAAAATAACACAGCTACCTCGCATAGCTGTCAGTCTGTGCAAACACCATATGGTCTGTTAATTTAATTAAAAAATGCCTGAGTTTACTTTTTCATCCTGCAGATAAAATGAAAATAAAGTTGCTATAAATATTTTTAAAATTATCTTGCCACCCCGAAATGTCTAATAAAATATACAAGTAAGCCGGGCTCGGTGCCTCAGCCCATAATCCTGTGCCTTTGGGAGGCTGAGGTGAGTGGACTGACTGAGCTCGCGGGTTCGCGACCCACCTGGGCAACTTGGCAAAACCTCATCTCTACAACAAATCAAAAAATTAGCCAGGCATGGTAGCACACACCTGTAGTTCCAGCTACTCGGAAGGCTGAGGCAGAAGGATCGCCGGAGCCCAGCAGGTCAAGGCTGCGGTGGCCGGGAGCGTGCCACTGCCCTCCAGCCTGGGCGACAGAGTGAGACTCCAACTCAAAAATAAAATAAAATATATTAAGTAACCAAGCTTATTCATTTAACTTCCCTTTGAAAGCACAAAAACATTTTATCAGTCACATTTTAAAAAACTGATCAGGCTGAGCTCGGTGACTCAGCCTGTAATCCCAGCACTTTGGGGAGCCGAGGCAAGTAGATTACTTGAGCCCACAGATTTGAGACTAGTCCTGGCAACTTGGCAAGATCTCGTCTCTACAGTAAATAATTAGCCAGGCATGGTATTGTGCGCCTACAATTCCAGCTACTTGAAAGGCTGAGGTAGAAGGATCGCCGGAGCCCAGCGGGTCAACACTGGGGTGGCCATGAGCATGCCACTGCACTTCGACCTGGGTGATGGAGTGAGACTCCAACTCCAAAAAAAGAAAAATTGATCATTTTAATCTTTTCATTTTAAAGTTGTATTTTAAAACCAATGATTCCTCACATCATACACACTTGAAGTTCAAATCCTCTACCATTCTCCACTCTACTTACAAAAGACAAAGCTCAGGCACATCTTCCCTATCTCTTGCCTAACCCAATTACCCCAATGAAATTCATCTTTTGCCCAGAAGCCTACATCTTAAAAATGCCAAGCAAGTCACACTACCCTACTTAAAAACAAAACAAAACTCTGTAAGCGTTCTTACTCTATTATGGTCCTGAACACAGCATAGAGGGCATTCTATAATCCAGACAGTGGTCACCTCTCTGATCTCATTTTCTTCCACTCTTGGCCTCCTCTCCATCTTCTATTCCAGGCTAACTTCCACTCATACATGAACAACTGACCTGAGTATCATCTCTTCAGGGCTGTCTTTCCTGATTCACGAGGCTAAGATGAAAGCCTCTCCTAAGTATGTGTGTTCTCTCCCAGATGACAGGAACGAAGAGACAGCCTTGTTTTAGCTAAAAAGAAACTAGGTTAGTGCAAGGCTGAGCACCACCTCTCTAACTGCTTAGCTCCTGGATCCTCTCTGCTGGTTTGGAGGGTTGTCTTTGGATTCTTTTATTGTGTTCACCTCAAAAGCCTTGTATACAGATGAATGTGAAAGCAAATTGCTTACAGGGCACAGCACATTTCTCTGGTATTAGATTAGTCCTCTTCTTTGTAAGAACGTTTCCCACGCACTTTGTCTTACCAAGACCTGTATTTCTTTAAACCTTACTCCAAATGCCTTGGCCATTCATTTGCTGATCTTCTGCCTATGCTCAAAAAGATAAATACGACATCACAGGTACAGTAACAACAAGAAACTATCCTCAATCTTCATCATAATCTGTACTCAAAAGGTGAGACACATAGTGCGCCATAAACAGGCTGAACACCTCCATCCACCACCTCCTTGCATTCTCAAAACCATCACCTTTCACTGAGGAACCTCTTTTACTACCCTGCCAGCCTAACCTAGATCTTCTTAAGCGCATTCCCTTTCTCATTAGCACTTTCATTTGTTGTAATATTACAAATATAAACAATCTTAAATTTACATAAAACATGTATTTTAGACTGCATACATTACTTATTAATCATCTTTACTGCATATCTCTCCCACTAGAATCTAAACTCCATGAAGGCAGGGGCTTTGCTTTACTTACTGATGTTACTCTAATACCTGGAATAGTGTCTGCCACACAGGGGGCACTTAAGTATTTAAACAAATGAATGAATAAAAAGGACAGATATTATTTGAAAATTATTATTCATGATCCCACAATTATAATTCATTACAGTATCTGACAATTATTTGAAAGCACTCTTCTCCCTCTCAACATTCAATCAGCAGAAAGTTCAGAAAACTTAAATCCACTTCTAAAACATACCAAATCATCTGTCAGCTTCCATCTTGCACTGCCATGAACCTAGTTCAAACTTACCATTTTTAACTTTTATTTAGTCTTGCTGCTTGCAGTCATGCCCTATATAATTATTGCTCCATACCACATGAAGAATGATTTTTATAAGATGTAAATCAGATCACATTGCTAGCCCAACTGAATAACCTTCCACTGTTATCCATCATCCAGAATAAAATACAAATTCCTCACTCTGCTTACAAAGTTCAATAAGAACAATCTCCTGTCTCTCTAACTCCATCTGTATCTCTTCTCTTATCATTACACTGCCATTTCCCTGTTCTTTGAACACATCAAGCTCATTTCCATCATAGGGACTTTGCATTGCAACATTCTTCCCTCTGATAATCTATCTACTAAGTTACTTCTAACTGTCATTCAGAACACAGCTCAGTTTATGTCTTCAAACAGCACTAAACTGACCACTTCTCTTTTTCTGTTAATGGCATCTGTTGCTCAGTACTCTCTCATCTCCCAATTTAAAACATGTTTTTTTAGCCAGGCACAGTAGCGTGCGCCTGTAGTTCCGGCTACTTGGAAGGCTGAGGTGGAAGGATGGCCTGAGCCCAGCAGGTTGACACTAGGGTGGCCGTGAGTGTGCCACTGCACTCCAGCCTGGGCGACAGAGTGAGACTCACACACACACACACACACACACACACACACACACACACACACACACACACACACAAAGTTTTTGTAATAAAATAATGTCAAACTTGAAATAATTCAAATAATTCTCTTTATACTATTAAATTAAATTCACCAATTAATTGATCCATTTCTTTTTTACCTTCTTTATCTCCATCTATTTTTTTTTTTTTTTGAGTCAGTCTCACTGTCGCCCAGGCTGGAGTGCAGTGGCATGCTCACAGCCACCACAGCCTCAACCTGAACTTCCTTCCTTCTGCTTCAGCCTTCTAAGTTGCTGGAACTACAGGCATGCGCCACCATGCCCAACTAATTTTTATTTATTTATTGTAGAGACAAGGTCTGATCATGTTGCTCCAGCTGGTCTCCAACTCCTAATCTCAGGGTATCCTCTCGCCTCCATCTCCCAAACTGCTGGCATTACAGGCATGAGCCATCGTGCCCAGCTATATATATATATTTTTAAGCAGGAGCTTATTAATTAGACAGAAAAGCTCCCAAGTCACTTGAGAGCAAGCTCAAGACATTATGCCTCCTTACCCTTAAGTATTTCAGTATGTAATTGCTAATAGCTAAGACACTTCAATACAGTACAATGATCAAAATAATTAACAGTAATACCATATCACTGTCTCATCTAAAGACCTTATTTACACAAAAAAGCAAAAGTTAAGGGGTTTCCTGGGATGACTGAGATGGTTGGTCATCTTATACATAATGGAATACTACTCAGCCATACAAAGTAAAAAACTACTGATAAATACAAAAACCCAGATTAATCTCAAATGTGTTAAGTGAGAGGAGCCAGACATAAAAGGTTATATAATCCTAGTTATATAACAATCTGAAAAAGGCAAAACTACAGGGACAGAGAACAGGTGTTTGCCAGGGGCTAGGATGGGGAGAGAAGACTGACTATAAAGACACACAAGGGAACTTTCAGGAATAACAGAAATGCTCTACGTCTTGTCAGTGATGGTGGTCATGTGATTGTGTGTGTTATCAGAATTCATAAAACCACACACCTACAGAACTCAGGTAATTTTTGTTGTTGTTTCATTTCTTATGAGTCAGGGTATCACTCTGTTGACCAGACTGGAGTACAGGAACATAATTACAGCTCACCACAGCCCCTACCTCCTAGGTTCAGGTGATTCTTCTGTCTCAGTCTCCCAAGTAGCTGAGACTACCTACAGGCACACAACACGCCCAGCTAATTTTTAAAAAAATTTTCATAGAAATGAGGTCTCACAATGTTGCCCGGGCTGGTCTTAAACTCCTGGGTTCAAGCAATCCTCCTGCCTCGGCCTCCCAAAGTGATGGGATTACAAGCATGAGCCACTGCACCCAGCCAGGACTCAAGTTCGTTTATTTTTTGAGACAGGTCTCACTCTGTCAAACTAAACTCATACCCAGGCTGGAGTACAGTGGCAGAATCATGGCTCACTGCAGCCTCAACCTCCTGAGTTCAAGTGATCCTTTTGCCTCAGCTTCACAAACAAGTGCACGCCACTATGCCCAGCTAAGTAAGACTCAGATTTTCTTTTCCTTCTGTTTTGAGTTGGAGTCCCACTGTCGCCCAGGCTGGAGTGCAGTGGTACATTCACAGCTCACCACAGTCTCAACCTCCTGGGCTCAAGGTGATCCTCCTGCCTCTCAAGTAACTGGGACTATAGGCATGTGTCACCACACCCAGCTAATTTTTTTATTTATTGTAGAGATGGGATCTTGCTATGTTGCCCAGACTGGTCTCAAACTCCTGGTTTCAAGCAACCCTCCCATCTCAGTCACTCAAAGTGCTACGATTACAAGTGAGCCACCACACACCTAGCCAGGACTCAGACTTGTGGATTTTTTGTTTTTGCTTTGTTTTGAGTTGAAGTCCCACTCTGTCACCCAGGTTGGAATGCAGTGACATGCTCACAGCCACCGCAGACTTGATTTGCTGGGCTCAGGGGATCTGTCCACTTCAGCCGCTTGAGTAGCTAGCTGGGACTACAGGTATGCACCACCACATCTAGCTAAGTCTTTGATTTATTGTAGAGACGAGGTCTCAACAAGGTGCCAGGACTCAGGTTTTTTTCCACCGCAGCCTCAACCTGCTACACTCCAGCGATCCTACCTCCTCAGCCTTCCAAGTAGCCAGAACTACAGGCGCATGCTACCACGCCCAGCTAATTTTTGATTTATTGTAGAGTCGAGGTCTCGCCAAATTGCCCAGGTAGGTCTTGAACCCGTGGGCTCAGGCAATCCTCCTGCCTCGGCCTCCCAAAGTACTGGGATTACAGGCTGAGCCACTGAGCCTGGCCAGGACTCAGATTTTTAAAAGGATATTTGTAAAAGAACTTAATACAATTTTTAGAACAATGAACATTTTTGAAGAGAATATCAGATAGTTGAAAAATGAAGGCATATTAGAAGATAGATCTGAGGAAATTACCAGGAATGTAGTACAAAAAAATAAAGTAAAAAATACAAGAGGCTGGGGGCAGTGGCTCACACCTCTAGTCCCAGCTACTCAAGAGGCTGAGGAGGGAGGATCAATTAAGTCCAGGAGTTCAAGGCTGCAGTGAGTTACACTTGCACCACTGCCTTCTAGTCTAGATGACAGAGTAAGACCCTGTCTCTAAAAATAAAAACAAAAAGAAAGAGAAGGAGTGAGTATAAAATACAAAATGGAACAAAATTCTATACTATAATAATATATTGAGAAAGGAAGTTGCTAAATGTCAAGTGTTCTGAGACCTTTATACTTAAAAAAGATAAAGTGAATTAATGCTTCAGACTTTGTTATGTCAAGTATACATTAAAATTTCTAAAGTAATCATCAAAATAATGAAAACAAAGCATCAATCTTTATTTTATTTACTTTTTCTTTTCTTTTTTTTTTTTTTGGTAGAGACAGACCCCAAAAACAATTTCCAAGAAAAATCACCAGTTCTCCTGTCCCTCCTTCAGATACACTTTAAACATCTGTTGTTAGAGATGGTTTCCTTGGCTGGGAAGGCAGGAAACACATTAATTCACTCTCCAAAATAAAGATTAAGAAGAACATTTCAGAAAGGTCAATCACGCCAAGTCCATCATACTCCCCTACTCTAGATATAAGAAGCAGGCCAGGACCAGGTAAGCAAGTGAGCTGCCTAGGACCCAACACTCAAAGCACACATGGAGCCGGGCTCAGTGGCTCAGCCTCTAATCCCACACCTTGGGAGGGTGAGGTGAGTGGACTGCCCGAGCCCGCGGGTTCGAGACCAGCCCAGGCAACTTGGCAAGACCTCGTCTCTACAATAAATAAAAAAAATTAGCCAGACGTGGTAGCGCGTGCCTGTAGTTCCGGCTACTTGGAAGGCCGAGGCAGAAGGATCGCCGGAGCCCAGCAGGTCGAGGCTGTGGAGGCTGGGAGCGGCTACTGCACTGGAGTCTGGGCGACAGAGTGAGACTTCAATTCAAAAACAAAAACAAAAAACAAACAAACAAACAAAAAAGCACACATGGTTACTTGCCAGGTTTCCCTGACCTGGGGAGACAAGCATAACTGGCTTGTGCAAATGCAGTTCATATTCAAGAGGGAAAGCACTCCTGACAGTTTTGTGATGGCATTAGCCCCCAAAATGACACGGGACAACTCATCTCATTAAAATTAAAAGGGATGAATAGGAAATGAGTTTCACCCTAGGCCGCAAAGTCCTTTTCTTTTTTCTTTAATATTCTTGAGTTCTTACATCATCCTTTTCCTATGTTCAACCTTGCTTCTCAGTAGCTAGACTGACAATGAAAAAAGCATATCTTTCTTTAGAAAGGCCACTAAAGGAAAGCTCCATTCTTCATAAATGCCAAAAAGAAGGATAACAACATATGCAAGCAACTCAAGACAGCAATATCCATAGCAGTATAGGGTTTATAATCAGCCCACACTTCATGTGAAGGCAGGTTGAATTTGTAGTCAGAAGACTCCATTTCATATCTCAACTCTCCCCTTTCCTGACTTCTCTAGCTTTCCATTTCTCCACTGCTTAAAATGAGGAAGCAGATTAAAAAGCTCTCAAAAACTCTTCAAATGCTACAAACCCTAACCCGTTCTACACGCAGTCACAGTGCTCCCTATACCTGGAGGCTCGCCTTCATAGGAGCCATCAGGGGAAATGCTGGCTGCTGGCGCTTTTATAACTCTAGTACCTGTTTTTCTTTTTGGAGACTAGGTCTGGGTTGCCCATGTTGATCCTGAACTCCTGGGCTCAAGCAACCCTCTTGCTTTAGCCTCCCAAGAAGCTGGAACTACAAGTCCCTGGTTCTAGTATCTCTTTAAACTCTAAAAAAAAAACAGGATAGAAGGAAAGGAGAGGAAAAGGAAAGAAGGGAGAAGCCAAAAAAGTCATTTCATCAGCAGAAACAGCCCTATGTTCTATAATTATTTATGATAAATTCTCCAAACAGCTAAGTTTAAAATACCGAAATTATTCCTTTAAGTGTCAGAATTATTAAATAATTCCAAATGTTGTAAACTTGAGATTTTACTTTAGCACAGCTAAACACCTACCAGTCAGAAGCCAACTACCTCCCCTTTGATTGCAAAGGCTATCAAGATACAAAACATCAAGAGTCAATAGCAACTTCAGAATGTCCTTCAAATTTTATTTAATGTTTTAAGTCAGAACTTACCTGTTTGAGATTACAGTCTTCATTTAGAATAACAACCAAAATGGAACACAAATGTGTTTCCTGATGAAGGAAGAAAGAAGTCTAGGACACCATCCTTCTCACTGTGGTATTTATTTTAATAAGTAAGCTAGTGTAAACAGAGCACAAACAAAATAATGCAAAACTAAAGGATTTAATTAACAATGATTGCATGCAGTTTTTCCCACAAAACCTATTATCCTTTTAAACTAGGCCCCTTTCCTAACATACTGCCCACCCAGATTAAATTTAATAAACCAAAAAGCAAGTGACAAAAATTCTTGAGTCCCCCACCCCCACCCTAGAGGCCTATTGTGCCATGACTTGCTTGAATATTGTGGGTGTAGTATGAAATGTTTAAAGCAGTGACTAAAATTTTCCATAAAAGCCCATCCAAAGTCTAAAAGCTTTACTACTCAGAAACAGATACAGACATTTAAAAGATTTACTATTCCACGTTCGGCACTGGTTTTTCTACATTTAATACTTCGGGAGGAGGTGGTAAAGGGAGGAGAAGGAGGGTGTAATTAGTTTTGCTTGTAACACGCTCATCACAGTTGTAGTGCCAACTGAGCTACACAGCCTGTTGGGGTCTAATAGATTTCGGGTATTATGGTTTGAGCAATAGAGGCTGGGGTTGTGGTGGAGATCAATAAATGGCTACTACGTCTTTGCACAGACCCATATGGAAGTAATCAAGCGCAAGGGTGGCAGCTGGGGCCAATAACAGTCACCTGCAGTTGAGGGACATGGGGGTTTCAGATGGGTTTTTAATGCTAATTTCCTATCGAAACAATGAGCTAGAAAGAGCAGAGTAACAGACGAGGCCGGATGAAGAGAGACCAGCCAGAACAATGGCTGCACCTGGTGCTGGGAGCACAGGGACAGAGCCGGCACGCGCCCGCCAGCAGCAGAGGGCACATCTGTCACCCTCAAAGCAGCCCATCCCCCAGCTCTTCCAGCAGGGTAAGTAATGCAAGGTCCCTACACATTAACAGCTTGCCACACAGCAACAGGTTTGAGTCTTTAAGGCTGCTGCATTCTCTACATGCACCCTTATCCCACGACTAAGAATTAATTAAGGTTGTGAGTCCACAATGAGACCTTGGAAATATGCAAGAAACAGGCTTTAACTAAGTCTTCTAGTTATTGTAACGTCAATGTTTTAGAAGGGCTAAGAAAAACCTCATGAGGCCGGGCTCAGTAGCTTAGCCTGTAATCCCAGCGCTTTGGGAGGCCGAGGTGAGTGGATTGCCTGAGCCTGTGGATTCAAGACCTGCCCGGGCAACCTGGAGAGACCTCATCTCTACAATAAATCAAAAATGAGCAGGGCATGGTTGTGCACGCCTGTAATTCCAGCTACGTGGAAGGCTGAGGCGGAAGGATCGCCAGAGCCCAGCGGGTTGAGGCTGCAGTGGCCGGGAGCATGCCCACTGCACGCCAGTCTGGGCGACGGAGTGAGACTCCAGCTCAAAAAAAAGAAAAGAAAAACCTCATGGAAAGAGAAATCTTACTGAGTATTCAAGCAGCAAGTATCACGCTAGCTACTAGTTTAATCCTTAGAACTCATTTTCACTCTCATTTTATAGCTGAGAAAACTGAAGCTTAGAGGTAAAGGTTAAATTAGCTCATGGTTAACACAGCCTAATGCCAAAGCCTATACACAATCTTCCTGCTGTCTTTCTCCGTCTGTCCTAATGACTACAACCAAATGAAAATGCAGTACTCCCCCCACTTATCTGCAAGGAACGCATTCCAAGACCCTCAGTGAATGTCTGAGATTCTGATAGTACCAAACCCTATATACACTATGTTTCTTCCTATATATATGCCTATGATATAGTCTAACTTATAAATCAGACACAGTAAGAGACTAACAATAAAAATAATAAAATAACAATAACGAATAAAAGTTGTGTTACTGTGGTCTCTCAAAACCTCGTACTGCAACACAGATAAATGCAATAATGGAAAATGGTATTGTGACTAAGGGAGACTACTGAACGTACTCAATTTGCTGAAGAGCTCTGCCCATAAGAGACCACTGCAGTAATATGTCCACACATACAACTGCACCCACCTTGCCAGGCACCTTAGAAGCCAGTAGTGACAGGACTTCCCACTAGCTGGTGCTTTAAACAAAGGGCAAAGTTGTTTTTGCAGTTTTGCCATGCTTCATACAAGTAAATCCATATGCATTCTACATTTACCAGCATAATCTGTGTCATCACATGGGTTTTGTTTGCTTGTTTATTTGTTTTGAGTTGGAGTCTCACTCTGTCGCCCAGACTGGAATGCAGTGGCACACTCCCGGCCACCGCAGCCTCAAACTGCTACGCTCCAGCGATCCTACCGCCTCAGCCTTCCAAGTAGCCGGAACTACAGGTGCGCGCTACCATGCCCAGCTAATTTTTTTGATTTATTGTAGAGATGAGGTCTCACCAAGTTGCCCGGGTGGGTCTTGAACCCGCGGACTCAGGCAATTCACTCACCTTGGCCTCCCAAAGTGCAGGGATTACAGGCTGAGCCACCGAGCCCGGCCCACATGGGTTTTAAAAGTTTGTTTGTTTGTTTGTTTTTATATCAATACTTTTTATTTTGATATTGTGGGGTACAGTTAAGAGTTAGGTACACAAATATGCTTCGTTCAGGCACCCTTGTTGATAAGGGGTGTTTCCCCGTGGGTTTTAAAAGTTAAGTGCCATCTGGAAAGCTCATCAACCACTGAGAATACAATATAATCAGTTATAAAAGGCTGTTTTCTGCAAGATGCAGCCACCACTAATTCCTTTATTACTGACTTGAAAATGGAGGGAAAATTAAACAACTCACACAGTCCATCATGGTAGAAACCCTTTAAATTCACGCTTCCTAGTATGTAAATCCCAAATTTAAAAGTAGAGGTGGATATGTATGTATACAGATAAGCATCTCAGAAACAAACAACTGCTCGTGGACTTGGAAAGACATCAACAGTTAGACATATTTCAGAACATGGTAGAAATACTATGTAATTATGCATTTAATAAAGTCTGAAGGCAGGCATTGAGATCTAGAGGAAAGCAAACCTTTCCATCCTGCATAAACATTCCTTCCAAACACGAGAAAGCCAAGTCCTTTCCGTCCTTCTAAGTTCTGATCAAATGCTACCTCTTCTGTCAAGGCTCTGATTCCCTCGGCTGGTACTAATTTTCAGGACTTACACGTTTTTTATATTTTTCTCTCCTCTATGATATTTCACCTTTTTTATCCTTTAACATATTATCACATACAATAGGGAATCAAAAAATGTTTATAAAATGGGGCCAGGTGTGTGGCTAACACCTGCAGTCCCAGCACTCTGGGAAGTTGAGGCAGGAAGATTGCTTGAGTCCAAGAGGTCAAGGCTGCAGTGAGCCAAGACTGCACCACTGCACTACAGCCTGGGCAACAGAGCAAGACCCTGTCTTTAAAAAAAAAAAAAAAAGTCCTGTAAAACTAGAACACAATTCTAGTCTAAGTTCAGCTACCAACTAGAGTATTAATCTCTGGGCCAATTAGACTTTTTACCACTCCATAATCCTTCTCTCAATTTTTTCTTATCTATAAAACAATGGGCCAGGCACAGTGGCTCAAGTCTGTAATCCCAGTACTTTGGGAGGCCAAGCCAAGAGGATTGCCTGAGCCCATGTGTTCGAGACTAGTCCAGGCAACTTGGCGAGATCTCATCTCTACAATAAATCAAAAATAAGCCAAGCGTGGTAGCACACACCTGTAGTTCCAGCTACTTGGAAGGCTGAGGTGGAAGGATCGCCGGAACCCAGCACGATGACGTTGGGGTGGCCGTGAGCGTGCCACTGCACTTCAGCCAGAGTAAGACTCCAACTTTATTTGTATAAAGAACAAAGGAGGTTTTTTTTGAGTTGGCATCTTACTCTGTCACCCAGGCTATAGTGCAGTGGCACACTCACAGCCACCGCAGCCTCGACCTATCAGGCTCAGGTGATCCTTCTGCCTCAGCTTTCCAAGTGGCTAGAACCACAGGCATGTGCCACCACACCTGGCTTATTTTTTTATTTATTGTAGAGACATATTGCTCAGGCTGGACTCAAACCCTTGAGCTCAGGAAAACCTCTCCCCTTGGCCTCCCAAAGTGCTGGGATTACAGGCTTGAGTGACCACGCCCAACAAAGGTATTCTTTCCTTGATGTTCCAACAATGCCACTCAAATGTAATTATCCCCATCTCCAGTCTGTTGATATTACTGCGTTATATACCTTCAGCCCAACAAAGACCCTTACTACGAAAAAAATTCTTGAGTCATTCCTAGAAGCCAATTTGGGTCAGTTTCCTCTTTTCATTCATAGTAGTAAAGCTTCTCAGGATACTTTCACGACCTTCAGAAAGATCTATGATTTTCTCCAGTATTCAACTCAGTAATAAGCAACTACTATCCTGACCTGTCTGGTCCTAGCATGACTTTTAATCAACCACCTTTTTTTATAGTCAGCAAATCTTCACACATTAAAACACATATTATCTGTTATGTTTCCTGAAGCTTGTGCATCAAAACTCTTCCTAGCACGGCCATACAACGGCATAACATCCCATTTTAGGCCCTCCACAGTAAGCCCTATCCCACACGACACTCCAACATCAAGTCCTTTTCTCTCCACTTACTCAGGAGCTTATCTTCTGGAGTACAATGTCAAGTGTTTTCTCACTGAAAGAATACCATATAAAAACAATATCAACACTATATCCTCTTAAGAATTCAGACAAGCCCCAAAGATGCTGCACAATGCACCTATCAAAACAGAAGACCTCATAATTTCACTAAGTCATTTAGTCATTTTGGCATGAAAGTAAACTTATAAAGATCCCACTTTAAAAGTTCCCTTCACCTCAAGAAATCTGAGTATAAAACTGAAAGAAGAAATAGTACTGTACTGTCCTGTTAAAATAATTAGTCCCTGTATATAAAGGCTGAAGAACTTTAGGAATAAAAGTATTTTTTAAAGTTTCTACTTGAGAACTCGTCGAATTTTCCAGGAAAAAAGAATACAATTTATACAGTGTTGTCACAAAGCAGTACAATTCAGTACCTCACCCTGCTTGGTGACTTTTTCAAAATTCTTCTGTTCTGGTATAGTTTAACAGGCTCATTTGCATTATTATATCTAGAATCCTTTCTAAACTATTCATAATCACAGCAAAGCTTTCAAAGACAGAACGTGACATTGATAATAAACACAGACAATTTAGGAGGTAAGAAGAACAGGAGGGTTTTGGGGTAGCCCTGAAAACTAGGGTCATTCTTGCCCAAGAGCTGCTGTTAAAAATGGCAGGGACCTACCTCAGCAGAACTATGAACATCATCTAGGATCTTTTGACACTTAACTTGTGTACCTTCTACATGACAAATTTCCCCAGTTACAACAGGAGTCAGGAATTACACACAGTAGAGATTCAAAGAGAATAGTGGTTTGAGATCAAGAGAACTAGTGAATAATGGCTATACAGCACGCGTAACTCTAATTCGTGTTCTCCCTGAATTTAGAGGTCTTAATAATATGAAAATAATGTACAGAAAGAGCAAAAAGCTAAAATAGGCATCACAAGCCACCAAGGCCCACAGAACACAGTATGCAGGGATATGCATGTAAATTTACTATATCGCAAAAACTACCCCAAACTCAATCTCAAGTCAGATTTGTTCATGTTACTTATTTATTTTATATGTAAAAAGTAAAAGAAAACAGCATAGGCGCAAAATGTAAGTAAAGAGAGCTAAATGAATCTGATACTAGTTTAACTGCAATCTCTTTAAGTAACTTGCCAGAAAACACTGAACTACAATCTGACAATACAAGCATTTCACGAGCCATCTTTGTAGCACTGACTCCTGGGACTATGCATACTAAAGGGGGAAAAAAATGTCCTCAAAACGTCACCGAAGGATTCAAAGTAGAATACCATACAGAAACATTTGTGGGACTACTTTTCTAGATGTAGAATTCATACATTACATCTGATTATTAACTAAACTTTCCATTCAAAAATGCATGACATTCAAATACAAAGGTGGCAACTGAAAAATGAAATAGAAACACCAACAAAATGAAGCATCAAAACAAAACTGAGTGGTTAAAGGACGAACTCATATAAATACTAAGAAACATTCACACCGATAATTTGAGATAACTAAAAACCTTTGAAAGGTAGAGAATAATTGTGCACTTTAGTCCCCAAAACTAAATCAAAATGTACTTACCCCAAAGTGCTCAGATTATAACAATCCAAGTTCTTAATACACCAAATATATTAGAAATAGATATGAAACCGCTCCTCTTTCTCCTCCTAATCTTCAAAGCCCAATGTGAGGCCAGTCTTCTCCCGCTTTCATTAGCTGGACATGTGTCAGCTCTCTCACATCTGTGATTTCTCACTGACTAGAGCGGCCTGTCCCATTCCAGGGAAACACAGATGGATCCCAGATGGGAAGGTCCTGCCAAACAGACCAGCTCTTCACCTCGCCAGAATCCCCAGATACAGTCAGTCTCCCTCCGTCTCTTTTTCTCCTGTCCCTCCTGCTTCCTCTCTCTCCACTGCCCTCCCAACCCTCCCTGTTACCAGGGCTCTTTGCCAGCTGATGTCACTAAGTACACACCTCCTAGTGGCTCCTGGCCAATCTGACATTAACTTGTTAAATACGTGTAATTTGTTTATGGCTGACAATAACAGCTAGGATATTGTGCAAAATCTATCTGTGCAAGTCCCTAGTGGAATAACATATAGACGCACACATAGACATACAGACTCACATTTTGGGGAATATTCAAATGTTTAGTAATTACCATTTAAAATCCTACACATTATCTGCTTTCTGCTATTGTTTAATAGCTTCTGCTCTTTCAGCTACTTTGAACATCCAACATATGACAAATTCCTTCTTAAAATAAATTATTAAAAATCTGCTTTGAACAAGTTAATTGAATAAAAATATAAAGTTGCAAATTAATCTGGGGAATAGAAACAGAAATGTATGTAAATGATTCACCACAAGCTGGCTCTCAGATCTAGACTTGGTAGCACTGCAAAACTGGCACGTGATTAAAATAAGACAATGCAGGCAACATGGTTCTGATGCTGTAAAGATTATAAACAGAAGATGGGGATACAACGCAAAAACTATTTTAAAACAAAGCAAATGTAAATGTGAGGAATAACATGTTTAACATTGAAAATACTGCTAATGTAAGTTTCAACAATGAATAGCCAAAATTAAAAATATGTTTAGAAACAGTAACAATGAGAATGCAGAGAAAGGATAGAAACCCACAAGATCGCTATTTAATCCTTTATACACCCAAGAGCTAGCAGGTAATAGCTGCTCAATCAATCTCTGCTACATGAAAATTGCTGGTTGAAAATAGATACTATACTATAGTAATACAGGATGTAACCATTTGGTTCAACTGGGTGAAGGTCCAGGGGACCTGCCTGTATATTTTTTAAACAATGCCCTAAACAATATCCTATGAATCTGTATTTTAAAATAAAGAGAGGGGACTTAGCCAGGCACAGTGACTCACGCCTATAATCCCAGCACTTTGGGAGGCAGAGGCGAGAGGATTGCCTGAGCTTAGGGGTTCAAGACCAGCCTGAGCAACATGGTGAGACCACGACTCTACAATAAATCAAAAAATTAGCAGGGCGTGTTGGTGCATGCCTGTGGTCCCAGCTACTTGGAAGGCTGAAGTGGAAGGATCACTTGAGCCCAGCAGGTGGAAGCTGCAGTGGCCATGAGCACACCACCACACTCCAGCCCGGGTGAGAGTGAAACTCGAACTCAAAAAAAAAAAAAAAAAAAAATTGCAGTGTGTAATCAAGGATTGCACTAGAGAACAAGAGATATAAAAGACCTCAGGATAATTTATAAAAGTTAAGTATCATCTATAAATTAGGTAACAGTATACTACCAATATTAAAGTTTCTGAGGCTGGGAGCAGTGGCTCAAGTCTTTCATCCCATCAGTTTGGGAGGCTAAGGAGAGAGGATTGCCTGAGCCTGTGGGTTCAAGAACAGCCCAGGCAACTTGGCGAGACCTCATCTCTACAACAAATCAAAAAAATTAGCCGGGCATGGTGGCTCATAACTGTAGTTCCAGCTACCTGGAAGGCTGAGGTGGAAGGATTGCCCAAGCCCAGCAGGTGAAAGCTGCGGTGGCTGTGAGCGTGTCACTGCACTCCAGCCTGGGCAACAGAGTGATACTCCAGTTCAAAAAAAAGTTTCTGATTTTGATAACTGAACTGTAATTGTATAAGGGAATGCCTTTGCTTTCAGGAAATATACATGTAAGTATGTAGGGATAACAGACCATACTTCCACTTACTTTAAGAGAGGTTCTGAGAAAAATTATATATACATAATACACACATGCACAAGTGGAACAAAATGTAAACAACTGGTGAAAAGGAGTTATGTTTATTATTCTTGCAACTTTCTATGTTTTTTACTACATCAAAAGGAAAACTTACTTTTTAAGAAGTCCCCTTTCGTGACAAAAACCATTTGAAACCTCCCTTATGGGTCTTCAGTGAACATGTGCAGGAGTCCATGGAGTTCTAATGATCATGGTCACGACAGTCTATCCCTTCCTTGGTTTCTTACTCTGATGTTGGTTATTAAAAAAAAAAAAAAACTGGGCTCAGTGGCTCAGCCTGTAATCTTGCGCCTTTGGGAGGCTGAGGTGAGTGGATTGCCTGAGCCCACGGGTTCGAGACCCGCCTGGGCAGCGAGATCTCATCTCTACAATAAATCAAAAAATCAGCCGGGCATGGTAGCGCACACCTGTAGTTCCGGCTACTCGGAAGGCTGAGGCGGAAGGATCGCTGGAGCCCAGCAGGTCGAGGCTGCGGTGGCTGGTAGCAGCCACTGCACTCCAGTCTGGGCGACAGAGTGAGACTCCAACTCAAAAAAAAAGGAAAAATTAACTGGTGCCAAGTGCAACAGCTCATACCTATAATCCTAATACTTTGAGAGACCAAGGTGGGAGGATTGCCTGAAGCCAGGAGTTCAAGACCACCTGGGCAACATAGGGAAACCCCAGTCTCTACAAAAAAAAAAATATATTTTTTTTTTTTTTGAGTTGGAGTCTCACTCTGTCACCCAGACTGGAGTGCAGTGGCCACTCCTGGCCACCGCAGCCCTCAACCTGCTGGGCTCCGGCAATCCTTCCGACTCAGCCTTCCAAGTAGCTGGAACTACAGGCACGTGCTACCACACCTGGATAATTTTTGTGATTTATTATAGAGGTGAGGTCTCGCCAAGTTGCCCAGGCGGGTCTCGAACCCGCGGGCTCAGGCAATTCACTCACCTCAACCTCCCAAAGTGCAGGATTACAGGCTGAGCCACCAAGTCCAGCTCTACAAAAAATTTTAAAAGTACCAGCCAGGCATGGTGGTACACACCTATAATACAGGTACTTGGGAGGCTGAGGCAGGAGAATTGCTTGAGTCCAGGAGTTCAAGGTTGAAGTGAACCATGATGGTGCTGCGGCATTACAGTCTGAATGAAGCCCCAACTCTGAAAAAATTAACTGACATAAAATAAATTTTTAAAAAACTGAATGGCTGGGCTTGGTGGCTCAGCCTGTAATCCCACACTTTTGGGAGGCTGAGGTGAGTGGATT
>NW_007250967.1:18492-30295 GCF_000164805.1 Carlito syrichta | reverse complement strand
GGAGCGGCTACTGCACTCCAGTCTGGGTGACAGAGTGAGACTCCAGCTCAAAAAAAAAAAACCAAACAAAAACTGAATGAGGCCAAGCATGGTGGCTTAGCCTGTAATCGCAGCACTTTGGGAGGCAAGAGGATTACCTGAGACTGGGGATTCAAGACCAGCCTGGGGAACTTGGTAAGATATAGTCTCTACAAAAAAAAAAAAAAAAAAAATCACAAAAACTAGCCGGGCGTGGTGGCCTGTGTCTGTAGTTCCAGGATCTGGAAGACTGAGGCAAAAGAATCACCCGAGCCCAGCAGGTGGAGGCTGCAGTGGCCGTGAACGTGCTACTGCACTCCAGAAAAGTGAGATTCCAACTAAAAAAAAAAAAAAAATTGAATCAGGTGGCCATCAGGCTGAGATGACAGGCTCACCTACATAAGCATACAGCCCTGAGTTAGTAATAAAACAAACTTAAGCTTAACCCATCAGAAACTGTAAACAAACCTCTAAGGAGGGACTTTCCACTGGATCACGTCCAAACATGGCAAACGCCTAGCTGTGGCGATTCATATTATTTCTGTACTTTGCTACCATGTTCAGCCTATAAAGCCTGCTGCTCAGCAGAGCTCTCTGAATCCCTTAATGCTCAAATAAACACTGGTAAATTGATTTTTGTCTCAAGATTTTCTTTAAACAGTTCTAAACATTAAGCTATTTTAAAGTGCTAATTTTTCTCATGTAATATTCATTTTAAAACTATAATGGGCCACTGCTTAAAGAGAAAATATAAGAAACACACATTACATATAAATTAATGAGACACATAAAAATAGTGATTCTATAAATATTCCAGATCTTAGAAATTGATTTGTCAGATCTCTCATCTAGCACACAAAGATGATTCTAGCCCTTCATACAACAGTATTAAGAAAAATAAACATTGGTTCTTACAGTCAATTTGCTTTTCATTGTGATAACTCTTTACTTGTACAGAAATGCTTCAAACAGTAATGTGCAATCTTTCCTAATTTGTTTAAAAACAAAATAGTATTATACAGCATTTTATTTTATCTTTGAGTTGGAGTCTCACTCTGTCGCCCAGACTGGAGTGTAGTGACATACTCACAGCCACCGCAGCCTCGACCTGCTGGGCCCAGGTGACCCAGCCTTCCAAGTAGCTAGAACCACAGGCTGTTCTCAAACCCCCGATTTTATAAATTTAAAACCAAAAAAGAATGGTGTTTTCATGTGCCTATGTTCCTAACATGAGCCCTGCTAGTATTCTATCTCGCTGCTGGCCCCAGTCTCTCAAGACACCTGAAAAAAATATGCTGAAAGCAGCAGCCATCTATGTGAGTGCCATCTGCAGGGATGCACTGTACTTGGGCCATTCCTTTTCAGTGTGTATGTGGGGGGGAGATGACTAACATTCTCTTCGCACCAACTTTTAAAATAACCATTTTATTGAAGTGTAATATACATACCATAAATTTACCCATGTTAAGTGTACAATTGAATGCTTTTTAGTAAATTCAGAGAGTTGTGTAACCATTACCACAATCTCATTTTAGAACAACTTCATCGTCCTAAATGACCCTTCACATCCCTGTACATAATTTATTTTCATTGACAGTCCTGGACGACCACTAATCTGCTTTCTCTGTCCCTATAAAATTGCCAATCCTGAACATTTCAAATAAACAGAACCATGTAATATGTCATCATATGTGTCAGGCTTCTTTAACATAGCATAATGTTTCTGAGGTTCCTCCATGTTGCAGCATGTACCAGGATTCATTCTTATAAATTGTGAACTAATAATCCACTGGTGGATGTACCACATTTTGCTTATCTATTCACCAGTTGGTGGCCGTTTAGGTTGTTTCCAATTCTGGCTTTTGATAAATGCTGCTGGGAACAATGCCATACAAGTCTAAAATGGTTGTTTTTGGCCAATTTATCCAGTTGTACCTTTGTGTGAAGAGGATTTGCCAAGGACCTTACTCTGCCATTCCAGAAGTTCTGCAAACAAGTTTTTTTTAATGATAATTTCTCAGGATTATTCCGAGAACATTATGTTCTCATCAGTTGTCTGTCATCTGATTTTGATTTCATGTTAGAGTTTCCCCAAACCAGATTATAAGAGCACACACCTATATGTTCTTTTAGTCCACTCACGGTTTCACTTTTTTATAGTTCATTCTTAAGCAGAATTCATTTATATATATCTGTGTATATATATATATATACACACATATATATGTATAGATACATACATATATATATATATATATATATGCAGAAAAGCCTATCACGAGTCTTACTGCGATGACTCTACCAGCTGCTGAACCCAGAGGAAACTAAGCCCAAAGGCCACACAACTAATTAAGAGACTTACAGCTCCTGTAGGTCAAGACCAAAACTCACAAGAGGTCTAGCATGCATAAGGCAATCAGAATAACCCAGGGATACTGCTGTCATTATAAAATGTTCCACTATATTAGCTGGGTGTCGTAGCGCATGCCTGTAGTTCCAGCTACTTGGAAGGCTGAAGCAGGATTGCCTGAGCCCAGCAGGTCGAGGCTGTGGTGGCTGTGGGCATACCACTGCACGCCAGCCTGGGTGACAGAGTAAGACTCTGATTTAAAAACAAAAAGTCCCACTTTACATACTGGGACTATTTCAAGTGTTTCTGATTTTATAAAGAAATTCAAAGGGAAATAACGTTCACAACAGAGACGTTTTCACAACTAGTTTTGTTGAAATGCCTTCATTCAAAAACCTGGGAGTGCCTATACAGTTTTAAAAAAAAAACAAAACACATTAGAGACAGGGTTTCACTATGTTGCCCAGGCTGGTCTCAAACTCTTGGCCTGAAGCTATCCTCCTGCCTCGGTCTCCCAAAGTGCTGGGATTATAGGCATGAGCCACCATTCTCAGCCCAGATTTTTATCTACACCTAATTTTCTGCCAGAAAGATACTCCACTTTATTTTATTTTCATTTCTTAGAGATGGAATATCACTGTTGCCTGGAGTGCAGTGGCAGGATCATAGCTCACAACAGCCTCAAACTCATGGGTACCAGTGATTCTCCCACCTCAGCCTTCCCAGTAGCTGGGATTAGAAGGCATGTCATGTAGACTTTTTATTTCCTGTCTTTTGACAGAATAAGAAGCATGGGACATAAGAAAAATTAAAGCATTCAGTATTTCAGGTAAACAGTTAACATTTCTGTTGGAAACACAAGATATTAAAGTTAATAATACTTTTCTACCTTTCTAAAATAACTATAGGACCTATAGATAGATATAAATTCCATAAATCCTGTTGGAAAACAACAAATTCTTCAATTAATTCTTATTCCTCTGCATTTTAACAGAAAACTTTACTTTTATGTTTCCAAAATATTACCTTAATAAGGCTTGATATTCCACACTTTTAACAAACTCTGCCTCTGAAATGAAACTAAGCACAGAGGCAGTATATAGTTCTTTTTCTTTGCCAGTACAAGTGGTAAACTTTTTTTTTTTTTTTTTTTTTTTGAGTTGGGGTCTCTCTCTGTCACCCACACTGGAGTGCAGTGGCCGCTCCCGGCCACCACAGCCTCAACCTGCTGGGCTCCAGCGATCCTTCCGCCTCAGCCTTCCAAGCAGCTGGAATTACAGGCATGTGCTACCACACCCAGCTGATTTTTTGATTTATTGTAGAGATGAGGTCTTGCTGCCCAGGCGGGTCTCAAACCTGCGGGCTCAGGCAATCCACTCACCTCAGCCTCCCAAAGGCGCGGGATTCCAGGCTGAGCCACCAAGCCCAGCTCATAAATTAATTTTTTAGGGCAAAAAAATAGAAATTCACACCAACTGAAAATTTTTCTTTACTTTTTAGAGCATAGCTGCTAAAGCCAGGTTTTTCAATCTTCTTTATTATTATTATTATTATTATTATTATTATTATTTTGAGTCAGAGTCACTCTATCGCCCAGGCTGGAGTGCAGTGACATACTCACAGCCACCACAGTGACCTGCTGGGCTCAGGCAATCCTTCTGCCTCAGCCTTCCATGTAGCCGGAATTACAAACGTACACCACCATGCCCAGCTACTGTTTTGTAGAGATGAGGTCCTGCCAAGTTGCTATTCTTGAAACCCCGGGCTCAGGCAATGCTCTCTCTTCTGCCTCCCAAAGTACTGGGATTGTAGCCATGAGCCACCATGCTCGGCCTAAGTTTCATTTATCCTACATAAAAACTACTACAAAAATGTCTATTTTATTGTAAAGTCATTGCTAACCTTCAGAAAATAGGAAAAGTGTCAGTTACTAATAGATAAGATATACTAGAACCTTATATACAAATAAATATCTCCTCCCTCAGATAAATAATTTAGGAAGCAGAAAATTCAGTATTATTAATAATTTTTTTTTTTTTTTTGAGTTGGAGTCTCTCTCTGCCACCCACGCTAAATTGCAGTGACACGCTGCTCACGGCCATCAAAGCCTTGACCTGCTGGACTCAGGCAATCCTTCCACCTCATCCTTCCAAGTAGCGAGAACTTTAGGCATGCGCCACTATACCCAGGTAATACTATTATTTAGTGCCACCACACCCAGCTAATACTAACTATTATTTAGTGTTCACCACATGGTAGGCTTGCAAGAAAGATACAGGCCTTGTAGGGCAATTCAAAAAATATCCTTCTAAAGTAATGCTTTCATTATGTAAATGGGCACATGACAAATCATGTGAACAGATTTATTTACTGACTAAATCTAATCATATTTCCTCAGTTGACATCAATATAAGATCGACTATTTACATTTGCTTGAACACTGGGTATTTGTTCAACAAAAGTCTTCCATATATGATTTTTTTTTTTTTTTTTGAGTTGGAGTCTCACTCTGTCACCCAGACTGGAGTGCAGTGGCTGCTCCCGGCCACCGAAGCCTCGACCTCCTGGGCTCCGGCGATCCTTCCGCCTCAGCCTTCCAAGTAGCTGGAACTACAGGCGCACGCTACCATGCCCGGCTAATTTTTTATTTATTGTAGAGATGAGGTCTCGCCAAGTTGCCCAGGCGGGTCTCAAACCTGCAGGTTCAGGCAATCTACTCACCTCAGCCTCCCAAGGTGCGAGATTACAGGCTGAGCCACCGAGCTCGGCTCATATATGATTTTCTACCACAGAATTTGTAGTTTAATGAATTTGGCGGTCAGGCATGATGGCTCACGTCTCTAATCCCAGCACTTTCAGAGGTCAAGGCAAGAGGATTGCTCGAGCCCAGGAGTTAGAGACCAGCCTAGGCAACATAGTGAGACCTTGCCTCTGAAAAATAAATAAATACATACTTTTTTTTTTTAGTTGGAGTCTCACTCTGTTGCCCAGACTGGAGTGCAGTGGTCACTCCCGGCCACCGCAGCCTCGACCTGTTGAGCTCCAGCGATCCTTCTGCCTCAGCCTTCCAAGTAGCTGGAACTACAGGCGCGCATTACCACACCCGGCTAATTTTTTATTTATTGTAGAGATGAGGTCTCACCAAGTTGCCCAGGCGGGTCTCGAACCTGTGGGCTCAGGCAATCCACTCACCTCCGCCTCCCAAGGCGCAGGATTACAGGCTGAGCCACCAAGCCTGGCTAATACATACTTTTTAAAAGAACTAAATGAATTTGGAGTTTAAGTTTTTTTTATGGTAGACTGTGAAAGGATAAAATCTTAATGAGTACCTAAATCATTTCACCTGTGAATTCCATTAACAGACTAAATAATGTTTTTTTATAATTAAGTATGACAGCAAAAAATTAAAATCCAAAATAACCCAGTTGTATTTTTCAGAAATTTGTCAAGCTATCACCTTTTCAGGCATACAATTTTTCTGTCTTAATATTTTATAGTCTTCACTTGATTCAAAACACACCTCAAGGTAGCATTCTTTCTAAACTTAAATACCTCTTTCCAAAGTTTAAATGTTTATTATTTCAGGAAGATTTAGAATTACATATCAAAAAAATGTGGCAAGTATGGATGTCATTTGGGGAAAACAAACCTCAAAGTGGAAGCTTCAAGAGAGTGGGACCACCTGTCTATTTTACTTACTCTCTTGTTCTGTTATTTCCTATTCTATTCTGTTCATGTAATAAATACTGTGCACCTACCCTATGGTTGTCCATGTTAGAGGCAATGGAGAGACATCAATAAACAGAGCAGACAAAATTCCCTCTCCCGTTTAGAATGTATATTCTAGCAAGGGGAGAAAAACAATGAAATTAATAAGTAAAACACACAACATGGCAGAAGGTGATAGCTAGGAAAGTGGGATGGGGCACACTGGATGCCTCCTTAAATAAGATGGCCTCGGCCGGGCTCGGTGGCTCAGCCTGTAATCCCGTGCTTTGGGAGGCCGAGGTGAGTGGATTGCCTGAGTCCGCGGGTTCGAGACCCGCCCGGGCAACTTGGTGAGACCTCATCTCTATAATAAATCAAAAATAGCTGGGCGTGGTAGTGCACGCCTGTAGTTCCAGCTACTTGGAAGGCTGAGGCGGAAGGATCGCCGGAGCCCAGCAGGTCAAGGCTGCGGTGGCTGGGAGCGGCCACTGCACTCCAGTCTGGGCGACAGAGTGAGACTCCAACTGAAAAAAAAAAAAGAAAAGAAAAGAAAATGCACCAAGTTAAATGTACTGATGGAAGATCAACTTTGTCAAATTCATAATTCTTTTTTTATTTTTAAGTCAGAGTCTCACTCTGTCGCCTAGGCTGGAGTGCAGTGGCATGCTCAGGGCCACCGCAGTCTTGACCTGCTGGGCTCAGGCAATCCTTGTACCTCAGCCTTCCAGGTAGCAGGAACCACAGGTTTGCACCACCACACCCGGCTAATTTTCTGATTTACTGTAGAGACAAGGCCTTGTCATGTTGCTCAGGTTAGTCTCAAACCCAAGTTCAGGCAATTCTCTCATCTCCGCCTCCCAAAGTGCTGGAATTACAGGCATGAGCCATGGCGCCAAACTTTTCAGACTACTGCAGTTAAAATTATCAGTTGCTATCCTCCTGTACTTCATAAGCATGATGGCTGGGTATTCAGATGCATGTGTGAGATGTGCCACCCTTAAACCTTATTATGAGGACGGCAGCACATGGCCCATCTGACAATGAAAAATAAAAGTATCGGTGCTTTGAAACACAGTTATGACAACACTGCCTCTTCTTAGCAACAATGAAAACCTTCCAAGTGCTGCACCAAACAGAGCAGTGGTCAGATGGGCACTTCTCCCCTCACTCATTTTCCCTTTCTGAGTCTCTACCTTTTCATCTCTAAATCAATCTGCATATCCTTCTCCCTCTAAAAATGCCCTATTTTCTCTACTGAAACTTAAAAGCCCTTCAGATTTGGCTCCTGTTAACATACCCATGGAGGCTTTCCAAGTTCTCTTCCCCATCCACCTTCCCCTTGTCTCAACTCCAGTAACCACTGACTTTTACTGATGCAGACCACTCACTTGGTTCTCTGTTGTACACTGCCTGTTCTCTTAGCTCCTTATGTGTTTGTCTTAAGTACTTCCTTGCACTAGAAAATCTTTAAGTACATACTTGTTTTCTTTCTCCCTACAATATTTAATACAGCACTGTTCAATAGAAAGTAATGATTTAATGGGGCAAACCAAGAATTTTAGGAAGAAAAACCTCTTCTGATATTTCTTACAAAGTCTGAAGATAACACTTTCTACAAGACATTCATGACATAAATTTAAAGACAAAAAAAAAAAATCAACAAAACTCAAATGCATGTAAGTCAGCAATAGAATTTTTAATTTAACTTTTCTTTTTTGGGGTTGGAGTCTCACTCTGTCACCCAGGCTGGAGTGCAGTGACATGCTCACAGCCTCAACCCCTACCAAGCTCAAGTGATCCTTCTGCCTCAGTCTTCCAAATAGCTGGAACTACAGGCACGCACCGCCATGCCTGGCTAATTCTTTTGGTTTATTGTAGAGACGAGGTCTTGCCAAATTGCCCAGGCTGGATTCAAGCCTCTGGGCTCAGGCAATCTTCTCGCCTCAGCCTCCCAAAGTGGGGGGTTTACAGGCTTGAGCCACCATACCCGGCTGTATTTTAGCTCTTTTTATTTTTAACTAATCACTATTGTAACAAGGAACACCACTTTTATATATGATAATTGAGGGAATGCTCAGAAATTAGAAAACTGAAAGCAAAGAACACCTTAGAGTATAAAAGGATCACATAAACTCACCAAAAAAACACCAAAAAACTATGGAATATTAGGTAGCCAGGAACAAAATAAATCTAGTACTTTTTTTGAGTTGGAGTCTCACTATGTCGCCCAGGATGGCGTACAGTGGCATGCTCATGGCCACCACAGCCTCTGCCAGCTAGGCTTAGGCAGTCCTTCCACCTCAGCCTTCCAAGTAGCTGGAACTAATTTTTTTGATTTACTGTAAAAATGAGGTTTCGCCAAGTTGCCCAGGCTGGTCTCGAACCCGTGGGCTCAGGTAATCTTCTGACCTCAGTCTCCCAAAGTGCTGGGATTACAGGCTTGAGTCACCGCACTCAGCCTATAAATCTAGTTTTTTTTCTTTTGAGAGACAGGGTCTTGCTTTGTCCCCCAGACAGCCTCCAACTCCTGGGCTCAAGCAATCCTCCTGCGTCAGTCTCCCAAGTAGCTGTGACTACAATAACTGGCTAATTTTTTTTTAATATTTTGTAGAGACAAGGTATTGTTATGCCCCGGTTGGTCTTGAACTCCTGGCCTCAAGCAGTCCTCCTAACTTGGCCTCCCAAATTGCTGGGATTACAGATGTGAGCCACCATGCCTAGCCTCTTGACAGAGTATAAGACCATTTCCCCTCACAGACATACCAATAATCATTTTTTTAACTCATCACTGATTTAATTACTCAGTTAACAGATCATACTTTGCTCTCTGAAAAGCAAGATAAAATACTAGGCTAGATGCTCTAAGCCATATATGGCTCTTCCGCCATCCCCAGCCCAACTGCCTAAACTCACCTGATGAGCTGATTAAAATGTAGGTTCCCAGGCCTTTATCAGAGCCAAGGATTCTTACAAATTTTATAAGTTATCCAGATGATTCCCCTATAAACTGAAATTTGAGAAAATCATAGCACCAAGAGATACAAACACAAATAATTAAGACAAAAATCTCTACTTTTGATACAACTGTAACACAGCAGGGGACAAATGTATATATAGTACCAGATATAATAAAAGGCGGCCGGGCACAGTGGCTCTAGCTTATAATGTGATAGCACTCTGGGAGGACAACGTGAGGGGTTTGCCTGAGCCCACGGGTTTGAAAACAGCCTAGGCAACTTGGAGAGACCTCATCTCTACAATAAATCAAAAAAGGAAGGATCACCGGAACCAAGCAGGTTCCGTGCCACTGCAATCCAGCCTAGGTGACAGAGTGAGATTCTCACTCAAAAAAATAAATTAAATAAATGAATGAATGAATGAATAAATAAATAAAAAGCACCAAAAATTACATGAAATGTGTCTCCCAGCTATGCAAAGAATAATAAAGCTTCATGGACAACACAGGCAAGTCGAGAGTTCAGGTCATTTGGGAAAATACACCTATAACTGACAGAAATGGAAAGAATTAAGATAAGGGGAAAAAAAGGTTTCATTCAAGGAACATAATCAAGTGATAAGGCATAAGCCTAGGCTGATGGGTCACAGTTGTCTACACAAGTATCTACAATCAAGCCATTGCTTGAACAGGGCAGGAACAAGAACTCATCTTCAAGCCAGGGGCTCAGGTGGCACAGCTCTTACCTGTAGTCCCAGCTACTTGAGAGGCTGAGGCAGGAAGATCCCTTGAGTCCAGAAACGCAAGGCTGCAGTGAGCTATGATCATCCCACCACACTGCAGCCTGGGCAACAGAGTGACCCCATAACTTAGAAAAAAAAAGAGCCGGGCTCGGTGCCTCAGCCTGTAATCCCACGCCTTTGGGAGCCCACGGGTTCGAGAGCTGCCTGGGCAGCAAGACCTCATCTCTACAATAAATCAAAAAATCAGTCGGGCATGGTAGTGCGTGCCTGTAATTCCGGCTACTCGGAAGGCTGAGGCAGAAGGATTGCTGGAACCCATCAGGTCGAGAGGCTGCAGTGGCCAGAAGTGACTACTGCACTCCAGTCTGGGCAACAGAGTGAGACTCCAACTCAAAAAAAAAAAAAAAAAAGAATTACCTTTGCCCTAGGGAGGCCTAGATCTAAGAAAAGAAGAGGACTCTTCATCTCTATCCTTGCTCAGCTGTATGACTCATCAAATTCAAGTCACTACCAAGTACTCATAATATAATCTAAGAACAATGAGCAGCCAATGGAGATGGAACAGGTGTGTGGAGTTCCACTTACATTCCATGCTAAAATCATGAATCTAATTTTGGCCTAAACTGCTTCTAATTTCTTGACCCTTGACCTCTGGACTACATGATTACCACCATTCAGAACTCTCACCTTCAATGCTAGACCTTGCTCCTGATTTCAATCCAGCACCTACACGGAAGAAACATCTAACCAAAGTTCCCCAAAGTACCATGGGGAAAGATAGGTGCCAGTTGCTGACAGGCTCTAAACCCAGACTTCCTGGTTGCCTGCAAGTTACTTTCCAGCATCCCACACTGCATCTTAAATTTACTTCTCAATCAATGTTCAAATTACTTTATTGACTTATTGAGCCTAAGGAAAGAAGCCAGTACCTCCTACTTGCACAACTCTTAAGGAGTTACCCTTTACGTTATACTTGATGTGAACAGCACCCTTGTAGACCATGTCTCTAGAATAAAATGACAATGATAATTCAGGAATTATAGACCATATATATTGCCAGTTAAGTATTCCAACAACTATTCTAGATGTAAAGATTTATTAACATGCATTATATGCAAAGCATTAAAGTCCAACAGCTCAGAACGATTACTGTGGATTTTTTTTTTTTTTGAATTGGAGTCTCACTCTGTCACCCAGACTGGAGTGCAGTGGCCGCTCCCAGCCACTGCAGCCTTGACCTGCTGGGCTCCGGCAATCCTTCCGCCTCAGCCTCCCAAAGCGCAAGATTACAGGCTGAGCCACCGAGCCCAACTTTTTTTTTTTATATATTTACTGTAGAGACGAGGTCACACCAAGTTGCCCAGGCTGGTCTCGAACCCCCAGGTTCAGGCAATCCTCTCAACTCGGCTTCCCAAAATGCTGGGATTACAGACTGAGCCACAGCAGCCAGCCCCTACTATGGATTTTTAACATAAAACTAGAAGTAACCTGCATCATCCCCTGGTTTTGATGGCCCTCATTTTGTTTTATTTTATTTATTTTTTTTTGAGACAGGGTCTCTCACTCTGTTGCCTAGCCTGGAATGAAATGCACGATCACAGCTCACTGCAGCCTTGAACCCCTGTGCTCAAGTGATCCTCCTGCCTCAGCCTCCTGAGTAGTTGAGGTTGCAGGTACACGCCACCATACCTGGCTAATTTTGTTTTTTATTTTTTGTAGAGATGAGGTCTCACTATGCTGCCAAGGCTGGTCTCCAACTCCAGGGCTCAGGCAATCTTTCTGTCTCAGCTTCCCAGAGTGCTAGGATTACAGGCATGAGCCACTGTACCTGGCCCACTTTATTTTAAAATGTGAGCTAACCCAATAAATATTTCTCTGATCAGCATGATCTTACCACAGAACTTCTTAAAAGAACCTTAAAGGACTTAAGGTGTTTTTCAAAAAATATAGTATGACGGCAGCACTGCATACTAAATTTTTAACCTGTCTATACAGTTATGTATGTATGCAGTTACATAACAACATTTC
>NW_007250967.1:7191-18410 GCF_000164805.1 Carlito syrichta | reverse complement strand
TCAGTTAATAATGATGGTTCCATAAGATGATAGATAGTACTGTTTCTGTTTGTTATAGAGATGAGGTCTCCCTATGTTGCCCAGGCTGGTATTATACTCTGGGCTCAAGCAATCTTCCCATCTCGGTCTTCCAGAATGCTGGGATTATAGACATAATCCACCATGCCCGTCCAATACTGTATTTTTACTGTACTTTTTCTATGTTTAGATAAACAAATATTCCCAATTGTGCTACAATTGCTCATAGCATTCAGTACAGTCACATGCTGGACAGGTTTGTGGCCCAGGAGCAACAGGCTATACCATATAGCCTAGGCATAGAGTAGGCTACACCATCTATGCTTGCGTTAGTATACGCTATGATGACAGCACAACAGTGAAATGAAATCGCCTCATGACACATTTCTCAGAACATACTCCCAATTGTTAAGTGATGCATAACTGTATGTGTAACCCTTCAAGTAATACTTGGCTGGGCACAGTGGCTCACGTCTATAATCTCAACACTTGGGGAGATCAGGAGTTCAAGACAAGCCTGTGTAACATAACAAGATCTCCTCTCTACAAAAAAATAAAATAAATAAATAAATTAGCCTGAGGCTGTGCACAGTGGCTCAAGCCTATAATCTCAGCACTTTGGGAGACCGAGGAGAGAGGATTGCCTGAGTCCAGGGGTTCAAGAACAGCCTGGGCAACTTGGTGAGATGTCATCTCTACAGTAAATCAAAAAATTGGCTGGGTTGGGTGGTGTGCACCTGTAGTTCCAGCTACTTAGAAGGCTGAAGCAAAAGAATTGCCTGAGCCCAGTAGGTCAAGTATGTGGTGGCCATGAGCGTGCCAGTGCACTCCAGCCTGGGCGACAGAGTGAGACTGACACAAAAAAAATTTGCTGGGCTCAGTGGACCAGCCTGTAATCCTGCACCTTGGGAGGATGAGGTGAGTGGACTGCCTGAGCCTGCGGGTTCAAGACCCGCCTGGGCAACTTGGTGAGATCTCACCTCTACAATAAATCAAAAAAATTAGCCGGGCGTGGTAGCGCATGCCTGTAGTTCCAGCTACTTGGAAGGCTGAGGCGAAAGGATCACCAGAGCCCAGCAGGTCGAGGCTGCAGTGGCCGGGAGCGGCCACTCCACTTGAGTCTGGGCGACAGAGCGAGATTCCAACTCAAAAAAAAAAAATTAGCCTGGTGAGGTAGCGTACACCTATAGTCACAGCCATTCAGGAGGCTTAGGAAGGAGGAGCACTTGAGCCCAGAGGTTTGAAGCTGCTGTGAGCTATGGCGGAAAGAAATGCTGATTGTTCTGCTTCAGCTGAAACGTGGGTTTTTGTTTGTGTGGTTTTTGTTTTTGTTGTTTTGGTCAGGGGTCTCACTCTTGCTCAGGCGGGAGTGCAGTGGCACAATCACAGGTTACTACAACGTTGACCTCCTGGGCTCACATGATCTTCCTACACAGGCTCAGCCTCCAGAACAGCTGGGAATATAGGCAAGACTGATTTTTTTTAATTATTTCTAGAGATGAGGTCGCAATATATTATCCAGGTTGGTCTTGAACACCGGAATTCAAGCAAGCCTCCTGACTAGGCCTCCCAAAGCTCTGTAATTACAGGCATCAGTCACCTGGTTATACACATATCTTCTAATTAACTATAACAATCACTAATTATCTCTATTATCACCTAGGACACATACATCTGTGTTAGCCATTTTGGAAACACAGAGAATTTCAAATGATACAGTCTAGTCCCTAAACTTCGTAAGATGTCAACTCAACAGAATGTAAACAATGGAGGGAAATGAGTAACTGAAGCTGGTTTCATTGACCTTGAAACATGAGGAAGATTCAGAAGGCCTAAAAAGAAATTGGGGAATAGCATGAACAATAGTACAGAAATAGGACATGCAAACAAGCATCCCTGCACTCAGTGCTCACACGAGTGACAGGCTAAATGTTTATTAACTACCTACACTGTGTTACAAGCACACAGTTATGATTGCTATGTTCTCTCTTTTAATCATCTCAACATATTATAAAGACCTTCTTGAGTTACTCTTCCTAGAGATGAGCAAAATTAAGGAACTTACCCAAGACTATACAAAAAGAGCAAAGTGGGACTGTAAACCAAATCTCCCAATCTCAACTCTGATGCCATCGCTCCACCTATTATTTTAAGTGGGACCTGGGCAGGATTAAGAAAGACTGGCAAACACAGATGCAAATTGTTAGCAGGAAAGGAAAGAGCCCAATATAGAAAGAGTAAGAAATTAGAAATTCATATAACTGGTACCTGAGAACCATAATATGACACTGAATGAAATAAAACCTGGGTTTTCCTTTTTCCTTTTTTGTGAATCAGAGTCTCACTCTGTCGCCCAGTCTGGAGTGCAGTGGCACACTCACGGCCACCGCAGTCTCAACCTGCTGGGCTCAGGTGATTCTTCCACTTCAGCCTTTCCAGTAGCAGGAACTACATACCTGGCTAATTGTTTTTAATTTTTTTTCTTTGGAGACAAGGTCTCACCAAGTTGCCCCAGGCTGCTCTCAAACCCCTGGGCTCAGGTAATCCTCTCACCTCAGCAAAAACCTGGGTTTTCTTTTCTTTTTTTTTTTTTTTTTGAGTTGGAGTCTCACTCCTTCACCCAGGCTTGAGTGCAATGTCGACCTGCTGGGCTCCAGCTATCCATCCACCTCAGGTTTCCAAGTAGCGGGAACTACAGGTGCGCGCTACCACGCCCAGCTATTTTTTTTATTTTATTGTAGAGACAAGGTCTCGCCAAGTTGCCCGAACAGGTTTCCAACTCACAGGGTCAGGCAATCCATTTGCCTCAGCTTCCCAAAGTGCTGGGACTACAGGCTGAGCCACCGAGCCCGGCCAAACCTGGGTTTTCTTTCTTTTTTTTTTTTTTTTTTTTGAGTTGGAGTCTCACTCTGTCACCCAGACTGGAGTGCAGTGGCCACTTCCGGCCACCACAGCCTCCACCTGCTGGGCTCCGGTGATCCTTCCGCCTCAGCCTTCCAGGTAGCTGGAACTACAGGCGTGCGCTACCACGCCCGGCTAATTTTTTTGATTTATTGTAGAGATGAGGTCTCGCCAAGTTGCCCGGGCGGGTCTCAAACCCGCGGGCTCAGGCAATCCACTCACCTCAGCCTCCCAAAGTGCTGGGATTACAGGCTGAGCCACCGAGCCAAGGTTTTTTGTTTTTTTTTTTGAGTTGGAGTCTGTCGCCGAGACTGGAGTACAGCAGCACGCTTCCAGCCACCGCAGCCTCGAACTGCTGGACTCCGACCATCCTTCCAAGTACCTGGAACTACAGACGCGCGCTACCATGCGCGGCTCATTTTTGGTTTATTGCAGAGATGAGGTCTCGCCATGTTGCCCAGGCAGGTCTCGAACCCACAGGCTCAGGCAATCCGCTCACCTCAGCCTCCCAAAGCATGGAATTACAGGCTGAGCCACCGAGCCCAGCTCAAAACTGAGTTTTCTACTAAAGAGACATTTCCATAGTTACAAACAAGACACACAAGAGAATAGCTGGCATTAAGTGATATTAAAATAATAATATGATAATGGCTAGGGCCAAAAGATAACAACAGAAAATGGGAAAGGACAAAATTTCAGAAGCAGAGATAACATAAAAAACCAGTAGTAATAACACATAAAATTAGTGATAACTGGAAAGAAGTTAACTGTCCTTATTCATAGATAACATGTGAAAAATCCAATCGAATCTTTAAAAAAACTATTAAAAACAAATGAATCTAGCTAAGTTGCAGGATACAGAACTGATACACGAAAATCAGCTACACGTCATACAGTAGCAATGATCAAATATTGAAATAAAAAACAATTACAACAATATCAAAATTTATGAAATGCTAAAAGATAAATATGACAAGAGACATCATAATTCCTGGACATGGACTGTGTCAAAACACTACTGAAAGAATTAATACAAATACAACCACTGGATTAAATCAATTTGCTAATTTGTATCACTCCTAAATAAATGAGATAGACTACGTACACAGACTAGTGAATATTGTTAAAATGTTGTACCTCCCCCCAAATAGATCCAATGCAGTTCCAATCAAAATCCCAGCACGGACTGGGAGTGGAGGCTCAAGCTTGTAATCCCAGCACTTTGGGAGGCTGAGGCAAGAGGACTGCTTGAGCACAGGGATTCAAGACCAGCAACTTGGTGAGACTTCGTCTCTACAATAAATTAGAAAACTGGTCGGGCTCGGTGGTTCAGCCTGTAATCCCAGCACTTTGAGAGGTCAAGGCAAGTGGATGGCCTGAACCCATGGGTTCCAGACCCACCCAGGCAACCTGGCTAGACCTCATCTCTACAATAAATAAAAAATTAGCCAGGCATAGTAGCGCACACCTGTAGCTCCAACTACTTGGAAGGATGAGGCAGAAGGATCACCAGAGCCCAGCAGGTCGAGGCTGCGGTGGCCAGGAGTGTGCCACTGCCCTCCAGTCTGAGCAACAGAGTGAAACTCCAACTCAAAAAAAAAAAATTTAGCCAGGCTTGATGGCATGTGCCTGTAGTTCCAGCTACTTGGAAGGCTGAGGCAGAAGGATCACCTGAGCCCAAGCAGGTCGAGGCTGCAGTAGCCATAAGCGTGCCACTGCACTCCATCCTGGGCAATAATGAGACTCTGACTCTAAAAAAAGAAAAAAAAAAATCCCAGCAGGATTTTTTGCTTTGTCGAGATTGACAAGCTGAATGTAAAATTCATCTGCAAACACAAAGAACCTAGAATATTCACTCTGAAAAATAAAGCTACAGTTGAAGACCTAACACTACCTCATTCCAAGGTATGGTAAATCAAACAGTATGGGAGAGGAATAAACACATGGCAAAAAGCAGGGCACAGTGGCTTGTGTCTGTAATCCCAGCAGAAGGACTGCTTGAGCCCAGGAGTTTGAGACTAGCCTGGACAACATAAGTAGATCTTGTCTCTACAAAAAAAAAGAAAAAAAAAATAGCTGGGCATAGTGGTGCACACCTGTAGTATCAGCTACTCAGGAGACAGAGGTAGAAGGATAGCCTGAACCCGGAAGGTCAAGGCTTTATTGAGCTATGATTGTGCCACTGCACTCACTCCAGCCTGGGTGACAGAGTGAGACTCCAACTCAAAAATAAATAAATAAATAAGCATATCAATGGAATGGAGTTCAGAAATTGACCTTTACATATATGAATAAGTGATCTTAGACAAAGGTACCACAGCAATCCACTGAAGAAACAATAGTCCTTTCAACAAGTGCTGCTAGAACAACTAGATACTCATATGCAAATAATGAATTCGGATCCATAATATCTCACAGCACATACAAAACTAGCTACAACTGGATAACAGATATAAATGTACCCAGGAACAGTAGTTCATGCCTGTAATCCCAGCACTTTGGGAGGCAGAGGCAAGAGGACTGCATGAGCCCAGGGATTTGAGACCAGCCTGGGCAACTTGGTAAGACGTCGTCTCTACAAAAAAAAAAAAAATCAGCCTGAACCCGCGGGTTCAAGACCCGCCTGGGCAACTTGGTGAGACCTCATCTCTACAATAAATCAAAAAATTAGCCAGCTGTGGTAGCATGCGACTGTAGTTCCAGCTACTTGGAAGGCTGCGGCAGGATGATCGCCAGAGCTCAGCAGGTCGAGGCTGCGGTGGCCGGGAGCGGCCACTGCACTCCAGTATGGAGGATAGAATGAGACTCTAACTCAAAAAAAAAAAAAAAATCAAGAAAACTTAGTTGGGAGTTGTGGTACACACCTATAGTTTCAGCTACTTGGAAGGCTGAGGTGGAAGGATCACCTGAGTCCAACAGTCGAGGCTGCCGTGGCCATGAGCATGCCACTGCACTCCAGCCTAAGCAACAGAGTGAGACTCAGACTCAAAAAAAAAAAAAATGATCTAAATGTAAATCCAAAAGCTATAGAAATTCTCAAAAAAAAGAAAAGAAAATCTTTGTGACTTTGGTTTACATTTACACGAAGGTTTCTTAGATACAACGACAAAAGCACCACACAGTCCATGGAAAAAAATTGATAAATTGTACTTCAAAAAAATACTTTTTAATTCGACTCTTTGAAAGACACTGTTAACAAAATAAAAAGATATAACCCATACGCTAGGAGGAAACATCTACAGAGCATATATCTGATAAAAGATAGCGCGTGCCTGTAATTCCAGCTACTAGTCTTCCAAGAAGCTGGAACTACAGGCGTGCACTACCACGCCCATCTAGTTTTTGATTTATTGTAGAGATGAGGTCTCGCCAAGTTGCCCAGGTGGGTCTCGAACCCGCGGGCTAAGGCAATCCACTCACCTCAGCCTCCCAAAGCGCGGGATTACAAGCTGAGCCACCAAGCCCGGCTTCAAATTTTCTTAATGAGTAAAAGATTTTTTTTTCTTTTTGGAGTCTCACCCTTTTGCCCAGGCTGGAGTACACATTCATGGCCACAACAGCCTTGACCTGTTGGGCTCAGATGATACTTCTGCCTCAGCCTTCCAAGTAACTGGAACTATAGGCATGCACTACCATGACCATTTAATTTTTTGATTGTACAGACGAGTATTATCAAGTTGCCCAGGCTGGTCTCGAACCCCTGGGCTCAGGCAATCCTCTTGCCTGGGCAAAAAACAAACAAACAAACAAAAACATATCTACCCTTTTATGTTCCAGCCACTCCACTCCTATATATTTACAAACATTTGCACATGAATGTCCAGAAAGCTTTATTTGGGTTTTTTGTTTGTTATTTTGAGTTGGGGTCTCACTCTGTTGCTAAGGCTGGAGTGCAGTGATATGATCATGGCTCACTGCAGCTTCGATCTCCTGGCCTCAGGCAAGCCTTCTGCCTCAGGCTCTCAAATGCTGGGACTACAGGCACACACCACCACACCCAGGTAATTTTTAAATTTTTTTGTAGAGACAAGGTCTCATTATGTTGCCCAGACTAGTCTCTAATTCCTGGGGTCAAGCAATCCTCCCATCTCAGTCTCCCAAAGTACTGGGATTACAGATGTGAGCCACTGCACCCAGCCAAGAGGCATTATTTATAAGAGACAAAAAGTGGAAACAACTCAAACATCTATCCACAGGTGAATAAACAACAGTGATATAGCCATACAATGGAATACTACTCAACAATATAAAGGAATAAACTATTGGTACACACACCAACATCTTATCTGAAAGTCTTAAGAATCTTGCATCACAATCTGCAGGGGGAAAATGTCTGCAAACAGGTGAGGTGACTGGTTCTTCCACCATGACAACACTGAATGTTCAGCAGGGGTTTTTTTTGTGTTTGTTTTTGTTTTTGGAAAGCAAGATAGAAAGAGGGGGAAAAAAGAAAGAAAAAACATAAGCAAGATTTACTGAAAGGACAGAAAAGCTCCCAGTGGGGGAGGACCCCAAGGGGTTGCCCCATTCAGCAGTTTTTGACCAAAAACAGCAATGACCCCTCAGCCCCACCCTCCCTATTCACCTGATCTCACCCTAGTAACTTTTTTTAGTTTCTCTGGATGAAAACAGTCCTGAAGGGGAAACGTTTTTGCCAATGTGGAAGAGATTAAACAAAAAACTGTTTTGAACAGTGGAAAAAGCATCTTGGTGGGTTTACCACATCCAACAGACAGTACTTTGAAGGTGACTGAAGTTTAAACATGTAAGAATAAGTATACAATTTTTTATAAATCAATCCCGGGTTTTTTGGGTCCCCCTCATATATGACATATATAAAATTCTAGAAAATGCACACTTATCTCTATAGTGACTTAAAGCAGATCAGTGTTTGCTTGGAGATAGGGCAGAGGGAACTTGGAAGAAAGGGATTACCACAGGACACAAGGATACTTCATGGAGTTACAAGTATACATATATCAAAACTTATCAAACTGTATACTTTAGATATATGTAGCTTTTTGCAAGTCAATTATTCCTCAATTTTTCTTACGTGAAAAAATAAAAAAGTATATGTGGGGGGGTGACAAAGGTTTAAGAAGACAACATTAGACCAAGTGCGGTAGCTCAAGCCCATAATCTCAGCACTTTGGGAGGCCAAGGAGAGAGGATTTCCTAAGTCCATGGGTTTGAGACCAGCCTGGGCAACTTGGCGAGACGCTGTATCTATAATAAATCAAAAAAATTAGCTGGGCATGGTAGTGTGCACCTGTAGTTCCAGCTACTTGGAAGGTTGAGGTGGAAGGATCACCTGAACCCAGCAGGTCGAGACTGTGGTGGCCGTGACTGTGACACCGCGCTCCAGCCTGGGCAACAGAATGAGACTCCAACTCAAAAAAAAAGAGAAGATAAACCGGGCTCGGTGGCTCAGCCTATAATCCCGTGCCTTTGGGATGCTGAGGTGAATGGATTGCCTGAGCCCGCGGGTTTGAGACCCGCCTGGGCAGCGAGACCTCATCTCTACAATAAATAAAAAAATCAGCCGGGCATGGTAGCGCATGCCTGTAATTCCAGCTATTCGGAAGGCTGAAGCGGAAGGATCGCTGGAGCCCAGCAGGTCGAGGCTGCGGTGGCTGGGAGCAGCCACTGCACTCCAGTCTGGGCGACAGAGTGAGACTCCAACTCAAAAAAAAAAACGAAAAAAGAGAAGATAACATTAGAAAGAAGCACTGTTTATTCAGGCAGGGAAGTGTTGATCCCTGAGGATTCCATGCAGTCTGAAACAGCTGAATATGAGAAGACAATGAAACAAACCAAATGGACATTATCTGTAGGTAGAAAAAAACATGGGTCTGAACACAAAGATGAACCACTACTTGAGAAACAGCAGGAGACAGCACAAGGCAGAGGAAAGTGCCAGAGAGCTCAATAGCTCATGAATCTGTAACATGCTAATTTATGCTGCACACCCCTTGACCTCTCAGCTTTCTAAAACGCAGAAATCAGACTGCTCTCCTGGCTTATTTCACTGGTAAACACAACTGGAACACAAGCTGCAGACAAAGCTAACATTCTCAAGCAGGTCCTGTCCAGACAATCCAACTTGGTTTAGCTTGCTTTGAAATAGTATTTTTCAAAAGGAACTAACAAATGTATCTTGATAATGATCATTCAAAGAGACACATAGTTTAGCAGAAAATATCTGAAACTGATTTACATTTCTAAGTTGGCTAAAGCAAAAGAGAAACCACATCTAAATCTATCTTGTGCTATAAATGGAACATAAATGTCATGCTCTCAACAGCCAGGTAAAAAAGAACTAATAGCTCACTTACTCAGCTACCTCAACAGAGGTTCATCCACGCTCCTCTGCCCTACTCTGCTTGCCAGTTCAAATGCCAGCTTCTCAGTTAAGCCTTCTAAGTCCCCTCTTCACTGTGTTCCTTTGATAGATTTAATTAGACTTTTCTGCCATCAAAGTCATACTTGAACAATAACACTTATTTCCTGAAGCTATTAAAGGTTAAATAAAGCCCTACTCATCACAAAACCTACACATAGTATTTTATACTACTAGGTGCTAAAACAGCAAAAAGAGGTGTTTGATGGCTTGAAGCCAAGGGTGACAAGACCTAGAGAGCTAGAGGCCAAGCTCAAGTCTCACTAGAGTTTGGTTTCCCCTCATGAAGTCTGGCGACTGCAGCTTATCAGGGCTTGAGCGAAGGTTCATGGGGGTTCACTTCATTATTTTGTCTACTCTGTGTATGTTAAAAATTCTCCACAATAAATTGTGAAAAAGAGAGAAAAAGAGAGTGAGAATATGATTAAACCCTTCTTGTTCTTACTTTCCTAACTTTGAACCTTTTTTTTACCTTGATCTTTGCCAGTCTTCCCCACCTTGCTGTCAACAGGTCCACTGGGTCATTAGTCATTTAACAAATGGTGGTTTTGGAGGATAAAAGACAGACCCTTTGCACAGGCAGTGGAATTCCAAACGCTAGACTGTTGGCTCCACGCTGTCTGATTCAGAAGAACTGCTGGGAGCTATTAGTTTGGCTCTCCCACCCAGGCATGTAAGACTTCAGAGTTCCTTTTACGCCACACACATATGACTCTCATTTATGCCTCCAGTTTTGTGACTGTGTGCTTTCATTTAGCACAGGAACAGATCAGGCCCAGTGAGACCACAGAAGTCATTAGGAAGACCCAAAGATAAAGAATCCAGAATGAAGCCATTTCAAATGAGGAACTGCAACAGATTCATGTGAGGCAATAATCCAACAAAAATGCATGTCAAAATCCCCAAACACAAGGCAAGAAGGGCCACAAAAACCATGCACGAGACCACTGAGCCCTAAGCAAGAGGACATGCCTGGAGTGATCTCCCTGTGTTTTCCCACCTCTAAGCCTTCACTAACACTCTCCCCTATACCTGCGATGTAAATCAGTCTCCTGGGCCTTCCTTCACTCCTCCATCCTAGATGGTCAAAGCGTATTCTTCCTTTAACATGCACTCAACACCTCACTGACACCGTACCGCACCAGCATTCGGTCCTCATATCCTTGCTCTCAAACCATCTGTTACTCCGCCTAGAAGCCAATTCTACTTTCTCAGAGTACCCACAACACTCTGTTCATGTGCTTATCACAAGTGAGTAAAGAATAGGGTTAAGATGCCAAAACTGGTCCAATCAAGCAATTTTTCTGACTCCTATGTGAAATACTGAGTCTCTTCTATCATGACAGTGGGTTCGAAGGGTATACGGCTATAGCCATTTTGCCACAAGAAGTGCAGCCAGCCTAAGAAGAACAGCACACTGAGCAAGATAAAGAAGAGAAACCAGGTTGCTAACTAAAATCATAAAGCTACTACATCAGACAATCCCGAAGCCTTTCCATCCATCCCCTGAGCCTCGTCTAGTCCACAAACCAGTGTATTTTCTTTGTCATTTATGCTGTTTATGTTTTCAGTTACCAGAAGCCAAATTATCCCAAATGATTTAGGATGTTTATTTTCTCTTCACCACTGCATTATATCCTGTATGTTAAAAATAAAAAATAAAGCTGGGCTCTGTGGCTCAGCCTGTAATCCCACGCTTTGGGAGGCTGAGGTGAGTGGATTGCTTGAACCCATGGGTTCGAGACCCGCCTGGGCAACTTGGCGAGATCTCATCTCTACAATAAATCAAAAATTAGCCGGGTGCAGTAGCGCGCGTCTGTAGTTCCGGCTACTTGGAAGACTGAGGCGGAAGGATCGCCGGAGCCCAGCAGGTCGAGGGTGCGGTGGCTGGGAGCGGCCA
>NW_007250967.1:0-7171 GCF_000164805.1 Carlito syrichta | reverse complement strand
CAAAAAAAAAAAAAAAAAAAAAAAAGAAAAAGAAATATATTGTTGCCCAGGCATGGTGGTTCATGTCTGCAATTCCAACACTTTGGGAATTCGAGGCAGGAGGATTGCTTGAGCCCAGGTGTTCAAGACCAACCTAGGCAACATAGTGAGACCTCGCCTCTACAATAAATCAAAAAATTAGATGGTCACCATGGCACAAGCCTGGAGTCCCAGATACTATGGGGGCTAAGGCAGAAAGACTGCTAGAGCCCAGCAGGTTGAGACGCCTGTGGCCATAAGCGTGCCACTGCACTCCAGCCCTGGTGTGAGAGAGGGATTACAATTAAAAAAAAAAAAAAAAGGTGACACTGATGCTGCTGGCCCCCTGAATATACAACATGTATCTACTTTCCTCATGGCTAAGGTAAACTTGACACCACCTGCACTTCCTTATCTTGTTCCAAAGGGCGAAGTATTCAACTAGCCAACTTCTGCAAAACAATCCTTAAAAGTCTATCAGTCCTCTGTGCTTTCTCTTTAGCAGGCCCAGTTCTTTGAACTTTCTAGAGGAGATTCTAAATCACATTTGGAGGTATTTGAAACCCTCTTTAGTGCTGTCACATGCATCTCTTAAACTAAAGAAGGAGCCAGGTATGGTGGCTCATGCCTGTAATCCCAGCACTTTGGGAGGTAGAGGCAAGAGGATTGCCTGAGCTAAGGGATTTGAGACCAGCCTGGGCAACCTGGCAAGACCTCGTCTCTACAATAAATCAAAAAAATTAGCCAGGTGTGGTGGCACACACCTATGGCTCCAGCTACTTGGAAGGCTGAGGTGTAAGGATCACCTGAACCCAACAGGTTGATGCTGTGGTGGCCATGAGTGTACCACCGCACTCAAGCCTGGGTAAAACATGAGACTCCGATTAAAAAAAAAAAAACTAGCCAGGGTCGGTGGCTCAGCCTGAAATCCCACGCTTTGGGAGGCTGAGGTGAGTGGATTGCCTGAGCCCGTGGATTCGAGACTCACCCGGGCATGGTAGCGCATGCCTGTAATTCCGGCTACTCAGAAGGCTGAGGCGGAAGGATCCCCGGAGCCCAGCAGGTGAGGCTGCGGTGGCCAGCAGCGGCCACTGCACTCCAGTCTGGGCGACCGAGACCCCAACTCAAAAAAAAACTGAAGAGGCCTGGTGTGATGACTCATGCTTGCAACCCCAGCACACTTTGGGAGGCTGAAAGATGGGAGAAACACTTGAACCCAGGAGTTCAAAACCAGCCTGGGCAACATAGCAGACCCATCACTACGATGAAATAAAAATAAAATAGCTGGGTGTTGCCCAGGCATGGTGGTTCATGTCTGCAATCCCAACACTTTGGGAATTCGAGGCAGGAGGATTGTACCTCGATTGCCTGTGGTCTCAACTACTCAGGAGGCTGAGACACGAGGACAGCCTGAGCCCAGGAGTTTGAGGTTGCAGTGAGCTAGGATTGCACCTCTGCACTTCAGCCTGGGAGACAGAGTAAGACTCTGTCTCTTTATAAAAAAAAAAAAAAAGAAAAAGAAAAAAGAAAGAGGGTGGGCTTGGTGGCTCAGCCTGCAATCCCAGCACTTTGGGAGCCCCAGGCAAATGGATTGCCTGAGCCCGTGGGTTCGAGACCAGCCCAGGCAATTTGGCGAGACCTCGTCTCTACAATAAATGAAAAAAATTATCCAGATGTGGTAGCGCACACCTGTAGTTCCAACTACTTGGAAGACTGAGGTAGAAGGATCGCCAGAGCCCAGCAGGTCAACCCTGGGGTGGCCATGAGTGTACCACTACACTCCAGCCTGGGCAACAGAGTGAGACTCCACGTCAAAAAAAAAAAAAAAAGAAAAGAAAGAAAAGTAAATCCGAATGATAGGGTATAACTTCTCACTCCCTTCATGCATCCCAATGGTTCGACTGTTTCTGAAATAACAGGGTTACACAGGTTCACTTTTAGTTTGTAGAACCAGATGAGCTAAGAACATGTATACTACTGGTTGCTCCCTACATTAAACTGGCCCATTTATCTACTTTGCTATTTCTTCATAAAAATATCACTGATTTTGATCCACTGGTTTTCACTATTGGGGTCGGAAAGAATTTTTCAGAATGGTTATTTTGAATTTTAACCCAATTCTCCTAGAAACCAGGCCACTAGTAACTAAGGAAATGTCTTATGTTCTCTAGGTCTTAGTTTTCTCACCTGTGAAACAGGGATGAGGGTCATGAATATACTCTACTCTTCATTCCTAGAGTCTATGACTCTGGAGTCTGTTTTCTCTTCTTCAGTGCATGGAACCTATGACCTTTATTTCGCCCTGTTGTCTAGTTAAAGGCTCTATTTACTTATTTCCCAATTCTCCAGAGAGAACAGACTACCATAAACTATAGACACATATTACCATGTATATAATCATCCTTACAAGGAACTCTCTTAGAGAAGTTAATATAATGAGCTGAAAATATCCCCAAGTAACTAAAAGCAAAAGTAAAAACTGAACTAAAACAAAAATCCTTAAATTATCTTTCTCAACACACACACACACAGCCAAATGTACACCTTTCTTGTTCACTTTGTCATTATCCTCTGCAGAGTAAACACCTGTGCCAAGGTAAAAGCTGTGTGACTGGGGAGAACTGGAAAAGCAATCCATTAGCTCTTTGCCTTCGCCTCCCAGCTGTGTTTTCCTGATGACACAGAATCTGTCCACCTGCTCCCACAGATGGTGCAGCCACAGTCCAAGGAAAACACCTGGTTGTACACACTCACTCTATGCAATCAGAATGCTAGCTATAGATCAGGCAAGCCCAGGTCAGCATTTTTACCTATCTTCCAAATTAAGACCAATGCCATTTTAAATCACAGGATGTGCCGGGCACAGTGGCTCAAGCCTGTAATCCCAGCACTTTAGGAGGTGCAGGTGAGAGGACTGTCTGAACTCAGGGGTTCGAGAGCAGCCTGAGCAACATGGCAAGATCTCATCTCTACAATAAATTTAAAAAAAAATTAGCCAGGTATGGTGGCGCATGCCTGTGGTTCCAGCTACTTGGAAGGCTGAGGCAAAAAGATCACCTGAGCCCAGCACATCAAGGCTATGGTGGCTGTGAGTGTGCCACTGCACTCCAGCCTGGGCAACAGAGTGAGATTTAAACTCAAAAAAAATAAATAGGCCGGGCTCAGTGGCTTGCCTGTAATCCCACGCTTTGGGAGCCCGAGGGTTCAAGACCTGCCTGGGCAACTTGGCAATAAATCAAATCATCTCTACAATAAATCAAAAAAATTAACTGGGCATGGTAGCGTGCGCCTGTAGTTCCAACTACTTGGAAGGCTGAAGCGGAAGGATCGCCGGAGCCCAGCAGGTCAAGGCTGCGGTGACTGGGAGCATGCCACTGCACTCCAGCCTGGGCAACAGAGTGAGACTCCAACTCAAAAAAAAAAAAAAGACTGCTTATAATCCCAGGACTCTGGAAGGCTGACATGAGAGAACTGCATGATCCCAGGAGTTTGAGACTAGCCTGGGCAATACAGCGAGACCTCCCCTCTACAAAAAAATATATATATATTTTTTTAGTTGGAGTCTCACTCTGTCACCCAGGCTGGGGTGCAGTGGCACACTCACGGTCACCCCAGCGTTAACCTGATGGGCTTAGGCAATCCTTCCGCCTCAACCTTCTAAGTATCTGGAACTATAGGCATGTGCTACCATGCCCGGCTAATTTTTTTATTTATTGTAGAGATGAGGTCTCGCCAAGTTGCCTAGGCTGTTCTCTAACCTGTGAGCTCAGGTAATCCCCTCACCTTGGTCTCTCAAAGTGCTGGGATTACAGGCTATTGAGCCAAAAAAATTTTAGAAGTCCCAGCTATTCAGGGGGCTGAGGCGGGAGGAATACCTAAGCCCAGCAGGTTGAGCTGCAGTAGCCATGAGCATGCCATTGCACTCCAGACTGGACAACAGAGTGAGACTTGGGTGGATGGGGATGGGGGGACTGATCAATATCGGTAGACTAAAAAACAGTGATTATTTCCTGAGGAAAAAAACAAAACTACTCATAAAGTGATATGATTTCATAACACAAGTTGAAAATGTTGAATGTTGAAAAGTTATATATTTTAGGATATTTTGATGGCTTATGATAACAATAATGATATGTTAGAAATGAGGGCTGTCCCACCGGGCACAGTGTCTCACACCTGTAATCCCAGCACTTTGGGAGGCAGAGGCGAGAGGACTGGCTAAACTCAAGGATTCGAGATCAGCCTGAGCAACTTGGCAAGACCTCATCTCTAAAATAAATGAAAATAGCCAGGGGGATAGTGTGTGCCTGTAGTTCCAGCTACTTGGAAGGCTGAGATGGAAGGATCGCCTGAGTCCAGCAGGTTGAGGCTGCAGTGGCCGTGAGGGTGCCACTGCATTCCAGCCTGGGTGACAGAGTAAGATGCCAACCCAAAAAAAAAAAAAAGAAAGAAATTAGGGATGTCCCAGAACTGTAGTAAAGATACAGATATGAGAGCTTAGCTACCAAAAGATAATACAGTGTTATCAGGTACAGCAAACAAAAGGTAATCACATAAAAGATATATTCCTTGAATTTAAAATAAAATCAGATATCAGTCTCTCCTCCCTACCTCAGTCAGCATTTTCCTAATGTTTTCTCAGGCATCTTCATTTATCACTTGTATCACACATGGTTCTACATCAAAACAGCTATCCTTCTGCATTCTTCATCCACCTAGATTTAGATGTTCTTTGCCATGTTTAGATACCTTAAGGCAATGCAGTCTTTAAGCTACCCATAAGAGAATTACTTAGGAAGTCTGTGGAAAATGCAGACTCCTGGGCCCTACCCCAGAACTCCAGAATTTAAATCTCTGAGGGGAAAGTTCCAGAAGCTGCATCTAACAAGCAACCCAGATGCTTTGGAATAGACACCAAAGTGTACACTGTAATGAATTTGTCCCTCAGTATCCATGGGTGATTGGTTCCAAAAGCCCTGTGGGTAACAAAATATACTGATGCTCTAGCCCCTTATATAACATGGTGTCACATTTGCATATAACCTACATACATCATCCTGTATGCTTTAAATCATCACTATATTACTTACAATTCCTAATATAATGTAAATGCTATGTAGACAGTTGTCACACTATAGAAAATAATGCCTGGAATCCCGCGCCTTGGGAGGCTGAGGTGAGTGGATTGCCCGAGCCCACGGGTTTGAGACCCGCCTGGGCAACTTGGCGAGACCTCATCTCTACAATAAAAAAAAAAAATTAGCCAGGTGTGGTGGCACACACCTTTACGACTGGTCTCGAACCCCTGGACTCAGAAAATCCTCTTACCTCGTCCTCCCAAAGTGCTGGGATTACAGACTTGAGCCACCATATCCAGCCAATTCCTTTTTCTATCGTCAGAAAAAAGGAGAAACATCATCTCCTACAACCACAGGTAACTGGTAGAGCTCAAAGAACCAACTGCTCCAAAACAGATGGCTGTAGTTTCTGAGAAAGAGAAAAGGATTTACAAGGTGCTTGGCAACCTCATGAAGCAATTGATCATATACTCGCCTCCTTCTTTTTTAAGTTGAGGTCTCACTCTGTTGCCTAGGCTGGATGGAATGCAGTGGCACAATCATGACTCACCAGAGCCCAGACCTCCAGGATTCAGGAGATCCTTCCACCTCAAACTCTCAAGCAGCTGGGACTATAGGTACAAACTACTACTTCCTGCTTAGTTTCTTAATTTTTGTTTTTTTGTGGTTTTTGGGGGGTTTTTGTTGTTGTTGTTGTTTGTGAGTTGGAATTTCACTCCATCGCCCAGACTGGAGTGCAGTGGCCACTCCCGGCCACCGCAGCCTCGACCCACTAGGCTCCGGTGATCCTTCAGCCTCAGCCTTCCGAGTAGCTGGAACTATAGGTGCGCATTACCATGCCTGGCTCATTTTTGATTTATTGTAGAGATGAGGTCTCGCCTGCCCAGGCGGGTCTCGAACCCGCGAGCTAAGGCAATCCACTCACCTCAGCCTCCCAAAGGCGCGGCATTACGGGCTGAGCCACCGAGCCTGGCTTAATTTTTTTTTGTGGAGACAAGTTCTCACTACATTGCCCAGGCTGCTATGGAGCTCCTAGGCTCAAGCAATCCTCTTACCTTAGCCACCTCAAAGTGCTGAGATTATAGGCATGAGCCACCAGGTCTGACCTCTACCTCCTTTTTATTCCAGGTATTTAGAGAGTTCTATGAAATGGTCTTAATACTAAAAGCAGCACTTTGGGAGGCGAAGGCAAGAGGATTGCTTGAGTCTAGGAGTTTGAGACCAGCCTGGGTGACATAGTGAGACCTTGTCTCTACAAAAAAAATCCAAAAATTACACAGGCAGGGTGGTATGCGCCTGTAGTTTCAGTTGCTCAGGAGGCTGAGGAAAGAGGATCACCTGAGCCCCGGAGGTTAAGGCTGCAGTAAGCCACTACACTCCAGCCTTAGTGTCAGAGTGAGACCACAACACACACACACACAAACTACTAAAGGCATCTCACTAACACTGAGGAAATCAATATCAAATGCTGCCATCAGACAGGTGTGGTGGCTCCAGCCTGTAATACCAACACTTTGAGAGGCGGAGGCGAGAGGATTGCCTGGACCCCACAGGTTCGAGATCAGCCTGGACAACAGGGTGAGACTTCGTCTCTACACTAAATCAAGGAAAATTAGCCAAGTGTGGTGGCGTACGCCTATAGTTCCAGTTATTAGAAAGGCTGAGGCAGAAGGATCACCTGAGCCCAGCAGATCAAGGATGCAGTTGCCATGAGCATGCCACTGCACTCCAGCCAGGGTGACAGAGTGAGACTCCAGCTCAAAAAAAAAAAAAAAAAAAATCTGTTCCAAGATACTTACAAAAAAAGGGATAAATGTCTTTCTTACTGTTTAAAGCAAAGATCTGACAGAATAGTTGTATAGACTTCCCATCAGACTGAAAATTATAGACTCTGCAAAATATTATGTACAGTACGATTCTGTTTATAAAAAGTACTATGCAAGCCAGGCTCGGTGGCTCAGCCTGTAATCCCGTGCCTCTGGGAGGCTGAGGTGAGTGGATTGCCTGAGCCCGGGGGGTTCGAGACCCGCCTGGGCAGCAAGACCTCATCTCTACAATAAATCAAAAAATTACTG
>NW_007250966.1:8590-9875 GCF_000164805.1 Carlito syrichta | reverse complement strand
GATCTGAGGTGGAAGGATCACCTGAGTCCAGCAAGTTGAGGCAGTGGTGGCAGGGAGCTTGCCACTGCCCTCCAGCCTGGGTGACATAGTGAGACTTCTACTCAAAAAATTAAATTAAATTAAAATTAAAAATAATAAAATCAGGCCAAGCTTGGTGGCTCAGCCTGTAATCCCAGCACTTTGGGAGGCCGAGGCAAGAGGATTGTGTGAGCCTGCAGGTTTGAGACTAGCCTGAGCAAATTGGTAAGATCTTGTCTCTACAGTAAATCAAAAATTAGCTGGGTGTGGTAGCACGCACCTGTTGTTCTGGCCACCTGGAAGGCTAAGGCAGAAGAATTGCCAGAGCCCAGCAGATCGACGCTGGGGTGTTTGTGAGTACGCCACTGTACTCCAGCCTGGGCGACAGAGTGAGACTCTGACTCAAAATAAATATAAAATCAGCTATCAGTCTTTCCTTCCTACCTCAGTCAGCATTTCCCTAATGCATTCTCGGGCATCTCCATTTATCACTTGCATCACAAATTATCCTATATCAAAAGTTATTCTCCCTAGGTTGATACTAGATTTACAATGTCCCGTCAAAAGGGACATCAAGTGTAAAGGGTTAAAAAAAGAAAGAAATCCAAAAAAAAGAAAGAAAATTGGCAAAGTTTCTACAGACTTGGTCCTGGAAAGCATGACTACCCTGAAGCTTTTCCTCCCCTATGTCATCAACAGCAGAAGAGTCTTATTTTCACTTTCAGCACATTTCTATCTAGTTACAAAAATGAATAGTAGGTTCATTAATTCCTTTTTCTTTTTTCTTTTTTTTTAGTTGGAGTCTTACTCTGTCACTCAGGCTGGAGTGCAGTAGCAAGCTGCTCATGGCCACCACGCAACCTCAACCTGCAGGGCTTAGGCAATCCTTTCTATCTCAGCCTTCCAAGTACCTGCAAGTAAAGGTGTGTGCCACCACACTCAGCTAATTTTTTGATTTATTGTAGCGATGAGGTCTCGCCAAGTTGCCCAGACTGGTCTCGAACCCCTGGACTCAGAAAATCCTCTTACCTTGTCCTCCCAAAGTGCTGGGATTACAGACTTGAGCCACCATATCCAGCCAATTCCTTTTTCTATCGTCAGAAAAAAGGAGAAACATCATCTCCTACAACCACAGGTAACTGGTAGAGCTCAAAGAACCAACTGCTCCAAAACAGATGGCTGTAGTTTCTGAGAAAGAGAAAAGGATTTACAAGGTGCTTGGCAACCTCATGAAGCAATTGATCATATACTCGCCTCCTTCTTTTTT
>NW_007250966.1:1872-7463 GCF_000164805.1 Carlito syrichta | reverse complement strand
CATCTCTACAATAAATCAAAAAATCAGCCAGGCGTGGTAGCGCGTGCCTGTAATTCCGGCTACCTGGAAGGCTGAGGCGGAAGGATCGCCGGAGCCCAGCAGGTCGAGGCTGCGGTGGCCGGGAGCAGCCACTGCACTCTAGTCTGGGCGACAGAGTGAGACTCCAACTCAAAAAAAAAAAAAAAGGCTACATATTCACCTATCTGGACTAGTTTAGAGCAAATTACAGATTTGATGCCTCTTTATCCTTAATAATTTAGCATATATTTCCTATAAACAATGACATTCCCTTATGTAACCAGTGTACCTAGCAAAATCAGGAAATACAGCCTTGATGTAATGTTCCTATCTAATTTACAGACTTTATTCAAATTTGGTATTTGTTCCAGTAATGTTCTCTATAAGAAAGTTAATTTTTCTAGTCCAAGATCTAATCCAGGATCACGTGTTACATTTAGTTGTCATGTCTTGACTCTGTCACCCAGGCTGGAGTGCAGTGGCACTCACAGCCACCTCAAGCCTCGATCTGCTGGGCTCAGGTGATCCTTCCGCCTCAGCCTTCCAAGTAGCTGGAAATAAAGGTACACACCACCATACGCAGCTAATTTTTTTTTAATTTATTGTAGAGATGAGGTTTTGCCAAGTTTCCCAGGCTGATCTCAAACCTGGGCTCAAGCAATCCTCTCACCTCAGCCTCCCAAAGTGCTGGGATTATAGGAATGAGCCACCATGCCCAGCTATGTTCAGTTATTATAAAAATACTATGTGCAAAGAGAAAAATATTGAAAATAAAGCAAAATGCTGGCATTTGGAGAATCAAGGTGAATGGCATTCAGGAAATTTCACGCTACTTTTGCGATTTTTTGTTAAGTTTGAAATTATGGCATACAAAGCTTTATTTATTTATTTTTATTTTTTATTTTTTATGTGAGTTGGAGTCTCACTCTGTTGCCCAGGCTGGAGTGCAGTGTCTCGCTCCCGGCACCGCAGCCTCGACCTGCTGGGCCCAGGCAATCCCTCCGTCTCTGCCTTCCAAGTAGCCAGAACTACAGGCGCTCACTACCATGCCCGGCTAATTTTTGATTTATTGTAGAGACGTGGTCTCGCCAAGTTGCCCAGGCGAGTCTCGAACCCGTAGGCTCAGGCAATCCACTCACCTCGGCCTCCCAAAGTGCTGGGATTACAGGCTGAGCCACCAAGCCCAGCCATACAAAGCTTTAAAAAAAAGAAAAGGTGGCCGGGCTCGGTGGCTCAGCCTGTAAACCCAGCACTTTGGGAGGCCGAGACAAGTGGCTGAGTCTGTGGGTTCAAGACCCGCCTGGACAACTTGGCAAGACCTTTTCTCTACAATAAATAAAAAATGAGGCCAGGCTTGGTAGCTAAGCCTGTAATCCCAGCACTTTGGGAGGCTGAGGCAAGTGGACTGCCTGAGCCCATGGGTTCGAGACCCACCCGGGCAACTTGGCAAGACATCATTTCTACAATATATCAAAAATTAGATGGGCGTGGTAGCGTGTGCCTATAGTTCTGGCTACTCGGAAGGCTGAGGCAGAAGGATCACCGAAGCCCAGCAGGTTGAGGCTGCGGTGGCCGGGAGCGTGCCACTGCCCTCCAGTCTGGGCGGCAGAGTGAGACTCCGATTCAAAAAAAAGAAAAAGAAAAAGTCAAAAGTGCTTTTCTTAATACACATCATCACCCTTGAATGTGCTTGTGTTTCTCTAAAGCAGCTTCTATCATCTTACTGACATATGTACTAAATTTAAGCAGGGCTATGAGTCCAGACCAAGCAATGGAGGGGAAGTCAGGGGAGCACTGAGCAGTTGGCAGAGGATAAGGAAGGGCCTGAGACCAGGCCTCTTCCCCACTTCTCCTGCACCACTTGGAACTTCCCAATCTTAGCCACTACCTTTAGTTTCAGCCATAAAATCAGTGTAGCTCTAGGGACATGTGGCCAAATGAATAAATCTGTGCTCTTTGAATGTCTGTTCTCATGTGGCTTTGAAAAATTAAAAGCAGGCGGTACCTCTGCATGGAGATGGCTAAACCAACAAAAGGAATCAGGGAAACGTTTGCAAGAGAGGAAGAGGTCAAAGCAATGTGTCAAGGGAGCTATGCTATGCCTGGGATTAACATTTCACGGAGCTATTAGAGAGTCAGATTACACATTTGTAGCCATCAGCTAATTGAAGGTCTAGCCAACTCCAAAACTTTCAATTCAGACGGAAGGATACCAAGGCTCTGGGATATTCTAATTGTATTTTAATTTCTTCATTTAATTACAGCAATACAAAATAGAGGAGTAAAATTAAATCTTGAAGAGCTACACTGCAAAGTCAAGGTTCACTGCATAGTCTCTATACTATATGTCATGGTCCATATTTGCCAGCTCCTCACAGAGCCAAGCAAATTAGCTCAGACATTTCTTGGGCTTTTGATGTTCACTGCCATCATCTGTTTCACTGCCAAGATCAGGAAACATATGGGCTGAATTGATAAAAGTTGCTGAGAGTTTGTTGCCCTTTTTTCCCCCAAATTCATCTCTAAGGCCAATTTAGGATACACATAAACAACAGCTAGTATACTAGTAAAGCCATCTTTAAATCATATCCCAATTCCTTGGACATTTTTTGCAGTAAGAAGTGTTAGGGAAAGAAAGTTGAATAAAGATGATGGAAAATCAAGTATCTTCAGGGAGTTCTGAGCTCTTCTGGAACTTGTCTAAAAACCTCTAGTCAGGCCTGGCACATTAGCTCACGACTATAATCCCAGCAACTTGGAAGGCTGAGGCAGAAGGATCACTTGAGGGAAGCAGGTCAAGGCTGCGGTGGTTGTAAGGGTAACAATGCACTCTAGCCTGGGCGACAGAGACTCCAATTCAAATAAATAAATAAATAAATACCTCTATTCTAGTAAAAAGGAGACACGTGATACAAGGTAAAAAAAAAATAGGTTTTGCACACTGACCTCAATGTATAATAAATGAACCTGACACCAAGTCTGAACTAGGTTTGAGGACTGACTCTGCTGCCTCTATTTTTATTTTTTGAGTCAGAGTCTAACTCTGTCACCCAGGCTGGAAGTACAGTGGCACACTCACAACCTACTGGGCTCAGGCGGTCCTTCCACCTCAGCCTTCCAAGTAGGTGGAACTACACGCATGCACCACCATGAACAGCTAACTTTTTTGAATATTGTAGAGATGAGGTGTCGCCATGTCGTCCAGGCTGGTCTCAAACCCATGGGCTCAGGCAATCCTCTCACTTCTGCCTCCCAAAATGCTGGGATTACAGGGATGAGCCACCTTGCCAGACTGACTTTTTCTTATAAGAATTCAAGGCTGGGAGCGGTGACTCACCCCTATAATCACAGCACTTTAGGAGGACAAAGTGAGAGGACTGACTGAGCCCATGGTTTCGAGACCAGACTGGGCCACTTGATGAGATCTCATTTCTATAATAAATCAAAAATTAGCCAGGTGTGGTGGTGCATGCCTGTAGTTCCACCTACCTGGAAGGCTGAGATGGAAGGATCACCTGAGCCCAGCAGGTTGAAGCTGCGGTGACCATGAGTGTGCCACTGCACCCCAGCCTGGATGAAAGAGTGAGATTCCAAAGAAAAAAAAAGAAAAAAAAAAAGGCATGGTGGCTCAGACCTCTAATTCCAGCACTTTGGGAGGTAGAGGAGAGAGGATTTACCTGAATTCAGGGATTTGAGAACAGCCTGGGCCACATGATCAGACCTCATCTCTACAATAAATCAAAAATTAGCCGGGCACAGTGGCTCAAACCTGTAATCCTAGCACTTTAGAAAGCCAAGGCAAGAAACTGTCTGAGTTCAGGGGTTTGAGAACTGCCTGAGCAACATGGTGAGATCTCATCTCTACAATAAATCAAAAAATTAGCTGGGCGTGGTGGCACTTGCCTGTGGTTCCAGCTACTTGGAAGGGTGAGGCAGAAGAACCGCCTGAGCCCATCAGGTCAAGGCTGACATTGCACTCCAGCCTGGGAGACAGTGAGATTCCAACTCAAAATAAATAAATAATTTGTGACCCGCCTGGGCAGTGAGACCTCATCTCTACAATAAATCAAAAAATCAGCCGGGTGTGGTAGTGCATGCCTGTAATTCTGGCTACTGGGAAGGCTGAGGCGGAAGGATCGCCAGAGCCCAGCAGGTCGAGGCTGCGGTGGCCGGGAGCGGCCACTGTACTCCAGTCTGAGCGACAGAGTGAAACTCCAACTCAATAAATAAATAAATAAAACAAACCCGGAAACAAGGTCTGTCCCAAGGACATACACTGCTAGATCATATTATGCACGTGAACTACTTGTTGTACACCACTATTGAGGCCCCTTCTTTGGTAATCTTACCAGAGCATAAACAATAACCAGAGAGAGATTCTCCCCTCATTAACCTTCCAGCTTTCAGGGATCTGAACTCTATCTTTGCAAATGAGTGATCATTTCCTATAATGAGGTACAAACAGCCCTCTAAAACTAGGAATACAGCCAGGTGTGGTGGCTCATGCCTGTAATCCCAGCACTTTGGGAGGTCGAGGCAAAAGGATTGCCTGAGCCTGTGAATTGAGACCAGCTCGGGCAACTTAGTGAGATCTCAACTTAGTGAGATCTCGTCTTTACAACAAATCAAAAAAGCCGGGCTCGGTGGCTCAGCCTGTAATCCCGCGCCTTTAGGAGGCTGAGGTGAGTGGATTGCCTGAGCCCGCGGGTTCGAGACCCGCCTGGGCAACTTGGCGAGACCTCATCCCTATAATAAATCAAAAAAAATTAGCTGGTCATGGTAGCGCGCGCCTGTAATTCCAGCTACTCGGAAGGCTGAGGTGGAAGGATCGCTGGAGCCCAGCAGGCGAGGCTGCGGTGACCGGGAGCGGCCACTGCACTCCAGTCTGGGTGACAGAGTGAGACTCCAACTCAAAAAAAAAAAGAATGATCACCTGAGCCCAGCAAGTGGAGTAGCAGCGGCCAAGAGTTAGGTAACCATTGCAGCTCTGGCCTGGGTGACAAAGTAAGACTCCAACTCGAAATAAATACATACATACATACATACATACATACATAAAAAACTAGAAGCTCGGCTCAGTGGCTCACGCCTATAATCCCAGGACTTTGGCAGACTGAGGTGAAAGGATTGCCTGAGACCACCAGTTCAAGACCAGTCTGGGCAACTTGACGAGACCTCATCTCTACAATAAATTAAAAAATTAACTGAGCGTGGTGACACATGCCTGTAGTTCCAGCTACTTGGAAGGCTAAGGTGAAATGATTGCCTGAGTCCAGTAGGTTGAGCTGCAGTGGTCAAGAGGAAGGTGCCACTGCACTCCAGCCTGGGTAACAAAGTGAGACTCCAACTCTAAGTAAGTAAATAAATAAGTAAGAGCTGGGCTCCGTGGCTCACACCTAAAATCCCAGCACTTAGGGAGACCGAGGTGAGAGGACTCCCTGAGCCCACAGGCTCAAGACAAGCCTGGGCAACTTGGTGAGACCTCATCTCTACAATAAATTCCTTTTTTTTTTTTGAGTTGGGAGTATCACTCTGTCGCCCAGACTGGAGTGCAGTGGCCGCTCCCCGCCACC
>NW_007250966.1:0-1389 GCF_000164805.1 Carlito syrichta | reverse complement strand
TGGTAGCACGTGCCTATAGTTCCAGCTACTTGGAAGGCTGAGGTGGAAGGATCACCAGAGCCCAGCAGGTCAAGGCTGCGGTGGTCGGGAGCAGCCACTACATTCCAGTCTGGGTGACAGAGTAAGACTCCAACTCAAAAAAAAAAAGAAGGCTGAGGCAGAAGGATCACGCCCTACAGGTCAAGGCTGTGGTGGCCATGAGGATGCTACTGCACTTCAGCCTGGGTGACAGAGTGAGACTATGACTCCATCAATCAATCACTCAATAAATCTATGTGCAGAAAAGCAAACTGGTTCCAAACTAGTATACATTTATCCAAAAGTCAATGATGAAGAAAAATCATGGCTGGGCTTGATGGCTCAGCCTGTAATCCCAGCACTTTGGGAGGTCGAGGCGAGTGGATTGAGGCGAGTGGACTACCTGAGCCCGCAGATTCAAAACCAGCCCTACAATAAATCAAAACTTAGCTGGGTGTGGCAGCACGTGCCTGTAGTTCTAGCTACTCGGAAGGCTGAGGCAGAAGGATCGCCAGAGTTCAGCAGGTCAAGGCTGCAGTGGCGGGAGTTTGCCACTGCCCTCCAGCTTGGGTGACAGAATGAGACTCCAACTCAAAAAAACAAAAAAAGAAAAGAAAGAAAAGGACAAGTGGTACGTGCCTGCAGTTCCAGCTACTTGACTGAAAGCCTGAGGTGGGAAGATAGCCTGAGTCCAGCAGGTGGAGGCTGTGTTGGCCGTGAGAATGCCATTGCACTCCAGCCTGGGCGACAGAGTGTGACTCTGACTCAAAAAAATAGTAATAAGAAAAAATAAAAAATAAAATAATAAGGTGGGCATGGGTGTATCACATCTATAATTCCAGTACTTTGGGAGGTGGAGGCAAGAGGATTGCCTGAGCCCAAGGGGTTTGAGACCAGCCTGGGCAAAATGGTGAGACCTCGTCTCTACACTAAATTTAAAAACTATCTAGGCATGGTGGCGCATGCCTGTAATTCCAGCTGCTTGGAAAGCTGAGGCAGAAGGATCGCCTGAGCCCAGCAAGTCAATGCTGTGGTGGCCGTGAGCAGCATGACACTGCACTCCAGCCTGGGTGATAGAGTGAGACTCTGACTCCAAAAAAAAGAAAATCAATAAAAGAGAGAGAGAAAAAAAAACTATTATCTACCTTAGGATCAAAAGCTCAATGCTCACTTTGGTAGTAGATATATTAAAACTGGAACAAGCCGGGCTCGGTGGCTCAGCCTGTAATCCCAGCGCTTTGGGAGGCTGAGGTGAGTAGATTGCCTGAACCCGTGGGTTCAAGACTCGCCTTGGCTACTTGGCAAGACTTCATCTCTACAATAAATCAAAAAATTAGCCAGGCGTGGTAGCGCGCACCTGTAGTTCCAGCT
>NW_007250965.1:358117-358846 GCF_000164805.1 Carlito syrichta | reverse complement strand
TTCCCACGCGGTTCGCTCAAGCGCTGCCCGCGCGAGCCGGCGAGGGTCGCCAAGGAGGGGCGGGGGCTCCGGCCGGGTTTTTGCCCACCCCAAACCTTGATTTTCGGTTTTTAAAAAGCCGCCGCGGCCCGCCATATTGAAACCGGCCGGGCGTCGACACCCGCCTTCCCCGCCGTTGCGGCGCTTCCAGGACACGCGAGCACGGGCCGGGCTTGGACCCGCCGCCGGCGCCGCGACCCGGCCCCTTCCCAGCCCCCGGGTCGCCTGGCTCTTCCCGGGCGGACCCCTCCCGCCGCCCCGGGTCAAAGCCAATCCCTACGTCCAGCGCTTCCTACAGTTGCCTTTTTTTCTCTTTTTTTCTTTTTGGGCGGATTTCAGCCACACATGCACGCGCGCACGTTGAAAAATAAACGGCAGCGCCAGCTCGGGCTGGTCATTTTGAAAGGAGTCGGGGGGGAGGCGACGACAGGAAAGCCCCAAGTGACAGGATGTTACTTTAACGGGGGGCGGGGGGGCGCAAAACGATCGTCCTCGCCGGAGCACGCTCGAAACTCCTAGCGACAATTGCATTTGGGCCGCGCGGGCGAAGGTTTCCCAGGGCGCGATCCCGAGGGTCTGCGCGGTTTTGACTCCCGGGTGGGCTCCGGGCCCCCTTCCCCACCATCTTCTCCCCCCCAAGAAAGGGGAGACCCCAGCGCCGAGGGGACGCGAGAGCGCGGGGCGGGCAGC
>NW_007250965.1:357243-357609 GCF_000164805.1 Carlito syrichta | reverse complement strand
CCACTACAGCCTCGTTCCAATATGGCATCCTCTCTGTGCGCATGCCCGGCACTTTCTTTTTTTTTTTTTTTTTTTTAGGGTTTTTTTGTGTGTGTGCGCGGCGAACTCCTTCAACGACCTTTTCCAGCGCTTGCAACGTGTCTCAGGCCAGCGAGTCTGCGGGACGTCCGCCGACCCCTTCCTCCGCCGCGCCGCGACCCCCGCGCCCGGGGCACTCGGACGCCCCCAGCCCCGGGCGCGGTCCACGCCCACGCCCCCCCTCGCCGCCCCGCCCCCCCCTCCCCGGAGCGCCCTCCGTACGCGACCTGCGGAAAGTTCCCCTCGCCGGCGCCTCCGCACGCCCCCCCGCAGGGACCACCCGGCGAA
>NW_007250965.1:355663-356564 GCF_000164805.1 Carlito syrichta | reverse complement strand
GGCTGGGCACAGCCCCGACGGAGTGGCTCCAGGGCGGGAAAGCTGCTGGCGCCCTGGCGGACAAGAGCGAGGGCTTTGCCGTTCCCGGGGGCTTTGGGCGGCCTGCGCCGAAGTCCCTGGGAAGCGAGAACGGACACGTTTGCTCGGGGCTTTTGCTCTGTGGCCAGCGGAGGAAATCCCCGGGTCTCCCAATTCTGGGTCCCTTCAACGCCGCTAGTCACGCCTCCCCCCAGGGGGTCCTCGCGGGTTCACAGCCCCCCCCGTCCGCCCTCGACGTGCCACCCCAGCGCCCTTCCGTCGGTGAGGTCCCCGGAGAAGAGGTGGCCTCTGAGGGCTGGAGACCGCCCTGGAGCGAAGGGGGCTGGAGCTGACCGCGCGAGGGTCGGGCAGGGGTCCTCGGGCGGCCCCTCTCCCCGACGGGCGGGGCCGAAGCGGGTCCAGAACCGCCGCGGACCTGCCGAGCAAGGGCTCTCCCCAGCTGCGACCTCAGGGAGCTGCCCAGCGCCCCACGCGTCGGCCGAGCTCGGCCATCCGGGACTGGCGTCGGCGGCCACGAGGCCGGAAAGCCCGGGCTGGGGAAACCCTGCATCCTCGCCCCTGGGGGAACGCTTTGCGGCTTCCCAAGCGCCGCCCGCCGTCCTGCCGGCCCTGCGGCGAAGCCGGGGGACACCCGGGTCAAGCGACTGGCGGCTAAGGCTGCTCGCCCCGCGGCGCAATGGAAACGCCGGCGCGAGTCTGCGACCCCTCCGGCGCTCCAGTCCCCACCTCCTAGCGACACCAAGCAGGGGCACGCAGCGGCTCCCCTGGAGCTTCTGACCCCGCGCCTTCCGGTGAACCCTCCCACCCGCGCCCCGAGCTGCCTCTGGCGCCCCAAGACAGCGGGGGACGCGGGGAGGGAGGG
>NW_007250965.1:329646-355509 GCF_000164805.1 Carlito syrichta | reverse complement strand
GGCGGTGGCCCCGCAGGGCGACAGCGGCGGCGGGGGCCCCCGAGCGTCTCGGACGGGCGCGCCCCGCCGGTGTCTGCAGAGAGCTCGCGTCCTCCCCCTCCACGAGCGCGGCGACGCGGGCTGCAGCCAGCCCTGGTGCCGTCCCCGGGCGTGTTCGCCCGCGTTGAGTCGCCATTCTTTGCACGAAACGTGATTTCACCCAAATAAAAGGCAAAGGAATGCCGGATCCCAGACGGTGTGTGGCTGTGGATACGTTATCTTGCCTGATTGCGCCAGAGCTGTTCAGTTTTTCAAGGCTTTTGGCACTCAGACCCCAGTTAGAACTTTGTCCCATGGGTCTACAACGTGGTGTGGAGGAGTGAGATTTGGGGGGGGGGTTACCTATTGATTCAGAAATAAAATCCTGAAATCGCAGACACAGTGGTTGTACTGTTATCCCCAGGAATCTCGGCGTTGTCTATTGTGAAACTTCTCGACATTTGACTTTCTTCCACTTTCGTGTTGCTTTTTGCACGTGACTTTTTGAACGCTCCTTGACTTCCTTTTTCGCGACCTCCCCCCAGTCTCCTTTGTCCAAGGACATCAATGAGGCAGATGAAAATTGGTTAGGAGATTCCCCGAGGCCATTAAAGTGGCTCCTTCCTCCCACTTCAGGACCTTTCAACTTTCATTTTTATTTCGGAACCAGACACTTTAGGGATATGGGTCTCCAGATATAAGTTGCACCCTAAATCAATTAAAGTTGGGGAGGCGGATCCAGCATAGTTAGCCAAGGATAAAGCCCTGTTGTTGCTTTTTTTTAGAAAAAGGGTGAATGCTTTTTCAAAGAAAAGGCATTTGCACTCCAACTTAGAGAAAGAGAAAGAAAGAAATCCATGATTTACAGAAGACTTCTCTATGTATTTTTACCATTTACTAAAAATCTTGACAAGAGTAAGCCTTGATCACACTAACTACAGCTATTATTTCACTCCTTAACCACGGATTGCATCACATTTAAAATCCAGCTACAGATCTAAGGCATGCCTTCAAAGGGACTTTAGAATTCTCTAACATAGACAAGGCCAAGTTATACAAAATATTATAATTGTATCAGTTCATTATAAAATATTTAGATGTCGTTTCATTTGTCTGATAATGCAACCAAATTAAGAATCTAAAATTACAGCTGAAAAATTCATCTCTCATGTTCTGTGCATTCCTAAGTATTACGTCACAAAAACAACCACAGAGAGTTGAAAAGGTACGCGTGCTATTTATTTCATTTCTATTAATGGTGTGATTACTGAAATCTTGTGGCCTGAATCTTCACACAATGAAAAATGTTCAATTTGCTCATACTTACTCCACATTCAAGCTATCACTTTCCAACAGGAAAAGAGCATATCAAAGAAGATGAGCAGCCATAATTCCTTAAGACAGAGACTCGCATGAGCTACTTGTAAAAATATTAGCTTATCACGGAAGCAGGATGGAGGAATGGGTCTGAACCAAATATCTGAAGAATGTGTACAATCTTCTTTTTACTGGAGGCTTCAAACCAGAACTTGTTTTCTCTTAGGCTATGTAAGACGGTATGTTTCCATCAACCTCCTAAGGTCACGAAGAGTACGTCTAAACACAGTCTCTTTTATTTTTTTGCCGTTTTTCCTTACCTTCTATCCCAATTAAAGCACTTAATGGCTAATGTATTGGGAATCAAATGACCCTAGTCACTGCTTCCTCACTAATTATCTGTGTGATCTCTGTCGGTCCAGTGACCTCTCTGAGCCATTCCTTCCTCTTGGGTAAAATGAGGGGATTGGACTAGATGTTCTGTAATGTCCTTTCAGACATTAAAAGGGTTCTTAGCAATCTACCCTGCCCCAAAGCCACACATTGCTTTAGTATTCTATCACCACCTCTGCCAATTTGATCATGCATAAGTGTAAGTTCCAGGGTGAGAAGAAAAACAAAAATCAAATAAAGGAATCTGTCGGTGAAAGGTGTTAGGGAATTCTTTGGTATTGCTCAGGCCATATTTCGGCTTCCACGGGATTATCATTGTGTTTTTACATTTACCGTGTGGGTTTTGGGTTGCCCGCAAAAGTGCATGGGCTCAGGCGAGGTTACCTATGAGAACCATTTTGAGAAAAGCCATTGAGATGGCTTGTTGAGATGGTTCATGAGTTCTCCCTGAGTATAGTGATGGCCAGTGGGTCACAAAAATATTCCCACCCTAGTAGAGTGCGTTCTCGTACATTTCTAGAAATGTCAGAAACACACTATGATTGTTGCTTCTCGTGCAATTGGAAGGGATTTCAGACTTCCTTGACAACAAGATAAAAGAATAATAGTGTACAGGGCATATAAAAAGTGCGTGATGTCTGAACCCTCCTAGGACATTCACTGAAAGAGCCAGGATGGTTTACTTGTGGTTGTACCAGTGTTGACTGGTAACTTCTTTCCCCAACTTCTGCGGCTGTGGGCTTGTACATTTGGTTGTACGGTATCGTGAACCTCACTTGTGAATCTTGCCATTTATTAGGCATAGTGTTTTATTTTATTTTTTATTTATTTATTTTTTCTCAGGTCGGAATCTCACTCTGTCACCCAGGCTGGAGTGCAGTGGCATGCTCACAGTCACTGCAGCCTCGATCTGCTTGGCTCAGGCAATCCTGCCTCTGCCTTCCAAGTAGCTGGAACTACAGGCACACACCACCATGTCCGGCTAATTTTTTGATTTATTGTAGAGATGAGGTCTCACCAAGTTACCCAGGCTGGTCTCGAACCCCTGAGCTCAGGCAATCCTCTTACCTCGACCTCCCAAAGCGCTGGGATTACAGGCTTGAGCCACCACACCCAGCTAGGCATAGTATTTTAGATTTTGTGGCCTCACTTCCAATCATTTTGAGAACTGGAGACCAGAGAGGTCAGATGACAGAGGTAATTTAATGGATAGAGTTGCAGATCCTGACTGATTCTCAGGTACTGGCCTTTTTTCTACTCTGTTAGACAGGAGAAGCCCACATACGGTGGTTCACGCCTGAAGTCCAGCACTTTGGGAGGCCGAGGTGGGAGGATTATTTGAGCCCAAAAGTTCAAGACCATCCTGGGCAACAAAGCAAAATCTCATCATGTCTACAAAATTTTTTTTTGATTAGTCAGGCATGGTGGTGCACCCCTGTAGTCCCAGCTACTTAGGAGACTGAGGCGGAAGGAGAGGCTGAGGCAGAAGGAATGCCTGAACCCAGACAGTCGAGGCTGTGGTGGGCCGTGATCGTGTCACTGCACTTCAGCCTGGGTGACAGAGTGAGAACCTGATGCAAAGATAGATAGAAAGAAAGAAAGAGAGAAAGAAAGAAAATTAGGAGAAAAGGGAAGGAGGGTTTATTTAGTACCTAATGTGTTCCAAACACTATTCTAGGTATTTTGACACATATGATAGCATTTAAGAACTTCTTGTCTATACTATGTGTAATGCCCCTTTTAAATGACTTAAAAATAGGTTTTAAACATATATTCATTTACACATAAAGCTGAGTTCTAATTCACTGTCATTAGAAAATATGTTGTGCCATGTTTTTTTGTTGTGAAATTTGAGTTATTTGGAACAATTTACTTATTTTTTTTTGTAAAGGCTGGTCTTGAAATCCTGGCTTCAAGCAATCCTCCCCACTCAACCTTCCAAAGGGCTGGGATTACAGGCATGAGCCATCATGCCTGGCCCAATTTACATTTTTCTAATCCATGCCCCTTATCTCACACACACACACACACACACACACACACACACACACACACACACACACAGGCAAATAGTGCAGGGTCAAAGATGCGATCTGTGACCCAAGAACAGTATTTCTTCTGTGTACGATAATTGGCCTGAATGAGGTCGAATTTGGCACAGTGTAAAAACATAAAGAGTCCCAGTGGACTTATAACATAAAATAGACTAAACAAATGAAAACAAGCAACCAAAATCCCACATCAAAAAGCGGTTCATGGATAAGCAGAGTGAGCAATTCTGTTATATGCGCCGACTACTTTAATAAGTGCCCAACTGTGATACATAAGAGAAGAGATATCGTCTATTACTGTTGGGAGTTGTAGAAACCTAACTTAATTGTGGCTTCAAACTCCCCAACCTATTTATTTTCACTGTATCAGTCACTGTAGACGGTCTTACTACAGAATAAATAATTATTATCATATCAAAGCGATAATTATTAGATCTATAAAGACTTGATTTGCAGTGCCATCTACTGGAAACAAATATTGACTTGCATTTTAGATTTTTTAGATAGTTTTTTTTTCTTGTTGAAAGGAGTGCTGACAAATACCGATATCAGTGGTGAAGGAAGAATTAGGTTCCCGCTATATTTGACTGCAGATGACGACTTAGAAGCTTAGTTATAAATAAACTGAAATATATTCATGTCAAATTATTCATCCTTTGAGTGTTAGACATTAAGAGTACTTACATGTTCCTATGAAAAGTGAAATCACTTCCATATTTTAAAAATGAGTCCTTTAAAGTAGGTTTTTCTTTTTTTCTTTTTTGAGTTGGAGTCTCACTCTGTCACCCAGACTAGAGTGCAGTAGCTGCTCCCGGCCACCGCAGCCTCGACCTGCTGGACTCCGGTGATCCTTCCACCTCAGCCGTCCAAGTAGCTGGAACTACAGGCGTGTGCTACCACGCCCAGCTAGTTTTTTGATTTATTGGAGAGATGAGGTCTTGCCAAGTTGCCCAGGCGGGTCTCGAACCCACAGACTCAGGCAATTCACTCACCTCGGCCTCCCAAGGCGTGGGATTACAGGCTGAGCCACCGAGCCTGGCTTAAAGTAGGTTTTTCTTATTCCTTATGATTATTTTTCTTATTCCTTTAAAGATTGATTTTTTTTTTTTTTTACACTTGTAATTGCCTTAGTGGATATAGTTGATTCATTCTTGGAGGTTTTTTTTTTTAAGGCAAAGAAAGAAAAGTTTATTTAAAAGTAAATTAGTGAGAGACAGAGAAGGGAGAGAGAAGATTCACCTCTACAAGGTAGGGGAGGAGGCCCATTCTTGGGGTTTTTTTTTTTTTTTTTTTGAGTTGGAGTCTCACTCTGTCGCCCAGGCTGGAGGCTGGATGGCAGTGGCACGGTCCTGGCCACCACAGCCTCGACCTGCTGGGCTCCGGCGATCCTTCTGCCTCAGCCTTCCAAGTAACTGGAACTACAGGCGCGCGCTACCACACCCAGCTAATTTCATTGATTTATTGTAGAGATGAGGTCTCCCCAAGTTGCCCAGGCGGGTCTCGAACCTGCGGGCTCAGGCAGTCCACTCACCTCAGCCTCCCAAAGGCACGGGATTGCAGGCTGAGCCACCGAGCCCGGCTATCTTGGAGGTTTTAATTTTAATTTTACACCTTGCCAGGGGAGACCTCAAAGATCTTTTAAAAGTTTTCCAAACCAATTTCTTGAAGAGGTGAATGCTATTAAATTAAATATAGAGGAAAATTAATTAATGAAAAAAACCCTGCAAACCGCTGCTTACATCTACTCATTCAAGAACTATTTTCTTGAGGACCTCATATAGGCCAGATACTGTTCTAGCATCTGAAATGCAGGGGCAAAATTCATATTCTGTGCCAGGCACCTACATTCCATCAAGGAGAGACCAACAACAAACAAATGAGTATCTAACGTATCATGTGGCGGTTAGTGCCATGGAAAAGCATTAAGCAGAGGAAAGTACTGAAAGTGTAGTGAGACGGGGGAGGATGACATTTTATATTTGAGGGGACCAGGAAGGTGACATTTGAACTGAATGCTCCAGACAGTGGGAACAGGAAGGCCCTGAGATTGTCTTGGCTCCATTGAAAAAGAAGAATACATTATATAAATTTTGATATTTAACAGCATAAGTTATGAACTTGTAACTTCTAAATTAAGCAAGGTGTACTAGTATTCCCAGATGAAAAACCACAACAAAGTGTTCAGTTCAAACACAACAAACCCACGTGTTCCCCAAGAGATCAAGCCCAGTTCCCCAGAATGTAATCAGACTCTTAGGCTGAATGAACTGTAAAGGTCATCTGGTCTACCATCTCTCTCATGAGGACTCTTGCTGGCAAATGGCCACAGTCTGTGTTTGAGCACCTCATCCCTCACCGCCTCCAGAGGTAGGCGGGTCCGTCTTTCACTGCTCTGACTCTTGGCAAATTCAGCCTCACACAGAACTGAAATTGTTTCTCAGTTCTCTAGTGGTTGAGTGATTTGCATGACAATGGGGCAAGGCAGAGGGTCCTCCCTTTGTCTTCCTCACCCGGCAGGTGGACTCCAAGAACAGGAGGTCCATGTAAAAGTCCATGCAAAACTGACAAGTGGACTTGAAGTGAACCCATCCATCATCATCCATCACTCTGATCTCACCTACGTAAGTACTCCTCAAATACAGGATGGTTAGCGGAACTGTATTTCCTCGGAATCTATAAAGCAATGGAAACAGAGTTGTGTACGCAACTGAAAGACCTCAGTGTTATGCCGAATCAGAAATCAATTGCTTAGGGATAGCATAAATGAAAAGATCTGGAAAACATACAAATCCATCTGAGTAGACAAGATTGTTACTTGCTAAAGACAGAATTCCTTTGTGAAACTTAATCTGTGTCCATCCCTAAAAGCATAACTAATTTTAATGGCCATTTTGAAAAGCAAACAATGGCACCAATAAAATAGTCCTAAACAAATTGTTTTAAGTTCACATGAAGCCAGACCTGGTGGCGCCAGTCTGGAGGCTGAGGCGAGAGGATCGCTTGAGCCCAGGAGTTCGAGGCTGCAGTGAGCCATGATTGTGCCACTGTACTCCAGCCTGGGTAGCTGTGGATTCAACAGAGTCAGGGTTTTTTCCCAAAGGCCTCTGGTGAGTTTGGCACAAAGATAACCACTACCTTTTGGCAGAGCCTTAATATAGTCCAAACTTCAGTCAACACAGTCTCAAAACAAACAAACAAACACACAGACACATGAGATGAATAATCATAGAATAATACTACAACCCAGAATAATGAAAAAAGAAATAAGGTATGAAAAGACTTTGAGTCAAATCACAATGGTGTACCTAAGTAGATTATTTACAAGTCAATGGGTTTCTCTGGGCCTGAGATTTATCATCTGTGAAATGGACATAAGAACTTCTTTAAAGGATCGAGAAGAATTAGGGCGATATGCCCAGTGACCAGAGCAGAGCATTAAGTTGGGAGGAAAAAAAATTTGTATTCCCCATTTTTTGCCTAATTAAAAAAACTATAAAGTTTCAATCCTAGCCCATAGGAACAGGCTAACCTGCGACTCAGAAGTAGAAGAGTCTAGTAGATGTCTCAGGACCCACATTTAATCTTGATTCATGTGAATTTGGACTAACAGGTCAGTGTACTTCAGTCTAAGAGAGTCCCTGGGAAGCATGACACTAATGAAGACAGTCATCTTTGTTCCTTCCTACCTTGGGAGTGTTGGAAGTTGAGGCTGTAACCCAAGTCATTGTAAGTTATTGTCTGTTTTATTCTAGTCATTGTGCTGGGTACCATTTACTTTCATTTTTGTTGTCTTGTTTCTTAACTGCCTTGGGTTCTTAGAAAGTACAGAGCTACACAAATTTAAAGTGTGGCTGGCATTTCTTGTGAGTCTTTTGCTGGTGTGTCTAGTTGGTAAAGGAGAAAGAAGAGGGCTGAGCGCAGTGGCTCAACCTGTCATCCCAGCAATTTGGGAGGCTAAGGCGAGAGGATTGCCTGAGCCCGTGGATTCGAGACCAGCCTGGGCAACTTGATGAGACCTCATCTGTACAATAAATCACAAAAAACTAGCCAGGCGTGGTGACGTGCGTCTGTAGTTCCAGCTACTTGGAAGGCTGAGGCGGAAGGATCACCAAAGCCCAGCAGGTTGAGGTTGCAATGACCGGGAGCGTGCCACTGCACCCCCACCTGGGTGACAAGAGTGAGACTCCAACTCAAAAAAAAAGAAGAAGAAGAAAGAAGAGGAAGGAAGAAGAAGAGAAGGAGGTGTAGGAGGAAGAGGGGAAGGGCGGAAGAAGGAAAATTTGTAAAACCTGAAAATTATCTGAGACAGCAATAATTCCACCTCTTCCTGACTCTGCGTAGTATAAACCATGTTGAAAGAGCCAATATTTTTCCAGTTGAAAAAAATACCAGGTGTTTTTTCCTCATTCTTGCCAACTAAGAGAAAATGTTGAGCAATGTTTTAGTAGTGAAAAAAATACATATCTGAAAATTAGACCCTGAATCTGATACTTACCACAGTAATTTGTCTATGGAATTAGCTCCAGGAGTGTTCGTGGAAGTGGGTCCTGGATTTGGTGCGGACCCGACTGAGAGCCATGCAGTGATGCCCCACTCCTTCTTTCCTTCTGTAAACGAGTGTGGTGCCTTCATGTGGACACATTTGGAAAGATGTTATGAGGCCAGGTGTGGTGGCTCACACCTGTACTCGCAGCAGGAACATCGCTTGAACCCAGGAGTTCAAGCCCAGCCTGGGCAACACAGCGAGACCTGATCTCTATACACAGAATTTTTTTAATTAGCTGAGTGTACTGACACTCAGTAGTGTTCCCTACGCGGGAGGCTGACGCAAGAGGATCGCTTGAGTCCAGGAGTTTGGAGGCTGCGGTGAGCTGGAGTTGTGCCACTGCACTCCAGCCTGGGCAACAGGGTGAAGCCTTTACCAAAAAAGAAAAGAAAAGAGAGAAGAAAAGAAAGTCACTGCTGTTCTGTCACTTTTCTAGCTTCTTGACAGAAACGGGACAATGCGGATTTTGGTTTTTGAAAGGGACAGTGGTTGGCATAGCTTCTGAGTGACTGATGGGTCATGAACCCGTGTGTGCACTCTTGGGGGTGACTTACTTTGCGTTTTTGTCACTCTGGAGTGGGAGGACGTATCCTGCTAGGCAGAAACCACAGCGACAGGCTGCTGGTGCTATTCAGAAGAAAGCCCTTTTTAGGAGCTGGGTTTTAGTGACAGATGAATCCAGGGTCCTCTTGGACTGGAGACCCCCAAGTAAAGACCTCAGGGTCTCCTGGCCAATGCCACAGCAGCACTTTGTCAGCTTCAAAGAGCGATTCAGGCCGGGTACAGTAGCTCACGCCTATAATCCCAGCACTCAAGACCAGCCTGGGCAACATAGCGAGAGCTGGTCTCTACAAAAAGTGCAAAAATTAGCCAGGCGTAGTGGCATACTACGAGTCCCAGCTATTCGGGAGGCTGAGGCAGGGCGATCGCCTGAGCCCAGAAGGTCGAGACTATAGTGAGCCAGGATCGTGCCACTGCACTCCAGCCTGGGTGACAGAGTGAGACCCTGACTCAAAAAAAAGAAAAGAAAAGGAAAGAAAAAGGCGGGGGTGGGGCGATTCAAAGTAAATCCATTGTTTTCTTTTTTTTTTTTCAAAGTAAACCCATTCTTTTTCTTTTTTTTTTCTTTTTCTTTTTTTTTCTTTTTTTTTTTTGAGTTGGTATCTCACTGTGTCACCCAGGCTAGAGTGCAGTAGCACAATCACAGTCACCACAGCCTCAACCTGCTGGGCTTAGGCGATCCTTCCACCTCAGCCTTCCAAGTAACCGGAACTACAGATACACGCCACCACGCCCATCTAGTTTTTGTGATTTATTGTAGACATGAGATCTCACCAAGTTGCCCAGGCTGGTCTTGAACCCCCAGGCTCAGGCAATCCTCTCGCCTTAGCCTCCCAAAGTGCTGGGATTTCAGGCTGAGCCACCAAGCCCGGTTTTTATCAGGAGCCAGCAGCTCAGAGACATGATCCTTGATGCCACCAAAAATAGCACCTATATGACCGTGCTCTCCCTGGAGCTGGCAGTGAGGAGTGAAGTTTTCATTTACCTTTTCGTGTTTTCTTTCTTTGTTTCATTGTGGTATACTTTAACTTACACCTGACATTCAATTTAAGAATTTTAATGGTAGAAAGGTCCTAGACTGTCATGGCAGGCAGGAGGAGGAGCAATAAACTGTATAGTTCATCATGGGAGAAGTAAGTGCACCTGTTCAGTGGTCATTCATTCATTCAGAATAGGTATATCCTTAGACCACTGGCTTGGAGGGGAAAGTCAGGGAGCAGATAAATGGCACCAGCATTGTTGAGCCCAAGCCTCTGTTTTCTTCCTTCTGTGGCAAAAGCATGAGGGTATGGAAGCTGGGGGTGGGTGGTGCGATGGCAAATTTCGCAGGTCAACTTAGCTGGCCTCAGTGTCCTGATCCATGGTCAAACATTATTCTGGGTGTTTCTGTGAGGATGCTTTTGGTGGAGGTGAACATTTTACATTGGTGGACCCTGAGTAAAGTGAAGCAGATATCCGTCCCTAATGTGGGTGGGCCTCATCCAATCAGTTGAAGGTTTTAATGGAACGAAAGCTATCTTCCCCCAAGCAAGAAGAAATTCTGCCAACAGGAGCCTCGGGACTTGAGTCACGCTGCTGCTCATTCCTAGGTCTCCAGTCTGTCAGCCTAATCTGTAAATTTTGGATTTGCCAAGCATCCATAATCACGTGAGTCAATTCCTTAAACATACACACACACATCCTGTTGATTCTGTTCCTCCAGAGGACCTGATCAACACATGTGGTTAAAAGGGACACTTTATAAATGTCCCTTTCCTCCGGCTCCTTTTTGGCTACAGACAGCTCCTTCTCCCATTTCTATACACCTATGCCAGGCCCACACCGCTCCCTGTTGGTCTCTCCGTCACCTCAGAAGGGACACTGGGAGCCAAGCAGGAGAGAGGAGATGCTGAAATCACCCAGATTCCGTGCCATGGACCTCACGCTGCCCCGACACAATTGGCTGTTACTTGACCAAGTATCGACATGGAGTCTTCTGGGACCAGTCGCCCCATGAGGGAGTGGAGCCCTGGTGGTCAGGGGCCTCCCAAAGTGCTGGGATTACAGGCATGAGCCACCATGACCGGCTTAAAGCAGCTTTTGCTCACAAACTTTTTTTTTGGTACAGACGGGGTCTTGCTGTGTTGCTCAGGCTGGTCTTGAACTCCTGGCCCCAGGAGATCCACCTGACTAGCTGGGACTATAGGCACGAGCCATCTTCCCCAGCTGCACAAAACAGGCCTCCAAGTATCTCAGCATCTCAATGCTGTCCCAGTGCAAGCCATGCTCCCGTCTTATATTGTAGGTCAATATAAGTAGAGGCAAGCGGGAGCATTGACCACACCAAAGGTGATGACTAAGTGTGTTAGTGAAATGTGATCATGCAAATGTCTCTGCAGGCTGATGGCTCGTCTTCGGTGATTCCACATGATCACAGTTGGGCTCAAATAGGGTAACACAAGTCACACTGAAACACAGTTTAGGTTTCTACATTCATTCACTTCCTGTTCAGTCTTTCGCCAGCTATATGATCTTGAATGAGTGACTTAACCTCTTTGAGTCTCAGTTTCCTCGTGTTAAAAAAAGAGAGAGAAAAATAAACTAAAGTTGCCATGAGGCCTTAATATCTGACATCTTCCATTTCTCTCCTCTGCCAAGATGCAAGGTGTCACCTAGGCTCACAGATTTAAAGAGCTATTCGGATGCTCTCCAAATTCTACCCCATCGCCATTAAGGAAAGCCTTAACTACAATGTTGACAAAATAAGAGTTCACTTGCAGAAATAACCCTAAAGCTGCTTCCAAGATGAAGCAAAGAATTTCCCTCTGGAAAGCAGAGAATCAAAAATAAAATTCAACAGGTTGTCAATCATAATTTACTGCCAAGACATAAGCTCACCCCTTCCCCCATTTCCCCAGCTGGCATCCTAAGGTTGGAACTGCAGAGAGGTAACCCCCACCCCTTCTATCCAGGAGAGGCAAGAGTGATGTTGTCCTTTTAGCTCCAAGGAATAAACCACAATGCCCCTCTCGCCCATGAAGGGTGACCTGGGGAAAAATGGTCTTACTTTTCATTTCTTTACTCATTCTATACCTTTCAAAAATCTCAACTTTATATCCAATCCTAGGTCCTGCAACTGAACTTCTAGAAGTGTAGTCTAAGAAAATGAGAAGTTTTCCGGACCTGGCCAAGGAGGAGATACCACCCTGGGAGTCGACATCCCACAACAAGGACAGAGGGTCTGGGGGCAAGGAGCCCGGGAGCCAGGACATCTATCTAAGCCTTCGGTCCAGCAGTATAGGCTTCTAGCCAGAGGCGCCAACTCTACCTCCAACCAAGGTGCGCTTCAGAGATTGCATGTGAGTCGCAGCAAACCAGCCACCTCTCTTCCTTTCCCGGATGGTCCTTTCGGGCCAGGGAAACAAAACAGCTGTGATCACGGGGACCATAACAGATGACGTGCAAGTTCAGAAAGTACCGCATCCTCAAGGCGGGACAAAAACTTCACCTGTGACCAGCGGACCCTGGACTCCCCCAAGGGCCAGGGCATCATCCTGCTCTCTGATCTTCACAGGGGCCAACCAGTGTGCCGGCCTTTCTGCAAGGCTCTGGGAGCCCCACATGGCCACACCAAACCCTACAGCTGAGCCAAGACCAGGAGTTTGAGTATGTCAGAGGCCAGCAGGTCAGCCACGGTTACAAAACTTAACCCTGGGTCCTACCGTCTTATTAAAAAGCTTTTGGATGCCGAAAGAAAGAAAAGAAGACAGTTACATAAACATGCATGCCTAAAGGTGTTCATCACAGAACTGTTGAAAATACTTATCTAGAGAGGGTCGATTAAATCAACTCATGGACATGCATGCGATAGGGCAGAATACAGACATTACAAATTACATTGTAGATTTATATATGTGAGTGTATAAATATATATATTTATAGATTTATCTATGTGAATATATATATGTGTGTGTCTTATTTTTCTTGTTTTCTTTCTTTTTCTTTTTTTTTAAATCTGGGACTCGCTTTGTCACCTAGGCTGGAGTGCAGTGGCACAATCATGATTTGCCAAAACCTTGACCTCCTGGGCTCAGATTATCCTCCTTCCTTAGCCTCCCAAAGTGCTGGGATTATAGCTGGGAAATCAAGCCCAGCCTTGATTTATATTTTTTGACATGGAAAGCATTTTAAGGGCACTGTGATACCATGATCTTGTTTTTACAAAAAACAATACATTTACATATGCCTGGAATCATAGATTCTGATAGAGTCTGGAAACACAGATATGAAGTGCTTGGTGGTAGTGTAAGTAATATCACTTTCCACTTTATAACTTTCTTACCATGTGACACATATATTACAAACTCGCATCTATTAATTTAAAAATATGTATTTTCAGCAGATAATACTTGCCCATGGTACAAAAGGTAAAGGATACAAAAGAGTGAACAATAATAATGAAGTCTCCCTCCTTCCCATTTGCTTTCAGAAGGTAATTATTGTTGCCTGTCTTCCCTAATCTTCCTGAGATAGTCTATGCTTTTTTATATATTGCTTTTGTAATCAGAAAAACAATAATACTCGTTTCACTTTGAAAAAAATAATATCAGGAAGATGAAAAGTAAGTCCTTAGGAGCAAAATAAAATAGAGGGATTGAAGCTATAATATGCCTACCTAGATTTTCTTCTTTGTTTTGCAGTGAAGCAGTGGACAGGAAGTATCATGTATATCAACAAACTCTTTGGGAGCAAACAGTCCTTCTTTATTCTGTTACGTTTACTTAATTAAGTACAAGATTTTCCTCCCCCATAACATACATTTTTTTTTTAAGCTGGAGTCTCACTCTGTCACCCAGGCTGGAGTGCAGTGGCACGCTCACAGTCACTGCAACCTCGACCTGCTGGGCTCAGATGATCCTTCCACCTCAGCCTTCCAAGTAGCTGGAACTACAGGCATGCACCATCACACCTGACTAATTTTTCTTGATTTATTGTAGAGGTGAGGTCTCACCAAGTTGCCCAGGTTGATCTCAAACCCATGGGCTCAGGAAGTCCTCTCACCTCGGCCTCCCAAAGTGCTGGGATCTCAAAATTCTGTGACAGATTTGTGGGCAAAAAAGTATTCACGTGTACACATTTTAAGCAATGTTCTCTACGTATGACTTGTTGAAGTTGAATTAAATGACGGTAGCCATGTGTCGTACAACGTTTGCTCAAAAGACGGCATACATCAAATGAATGCTGGCATCACCGTGCGACAGACAGGACAGTGAAAGAAAATGGCAGAAGCGCGGTTGTCGTTTGAGGAGTGCAAGATGATTTTGAAGTGGTGTTTGAAATTCGAGAATGTGGTGGCAGTACAGCGACAACAGAAGCATGAGTAATCAGTAGAGTCACCAACACGCCTAACGGTCACACGCATTCATGATGAATTTGAGCCACCTGGTCCTATGTGTCATGTGCACAAGGGGAGCCCTGGGAGGCCCCGCGCAGCGACGAGTCCTGCAGTCGTCGCCGTCATCAGAAGCGTCTGGACACTGATGGGAACCACACTGAGCACCTCTTGTAACTGCAGCAGTCAAACGTGACTTGTGTTCATCTTTTGTTACCAGTATATATAGAGTATTTCAATTTTTTTTTTTTTTTTTTGAGTTGTAGTCTCGCTCCCGGCCCCCGCAGCCTCAACCTGCTGGGCTCCAGCGATCCTTCCGCCTCAGCCTTCTGAGTAGCTGGAACTACAGGCACACACTACCACGCCCGGCTCATTTTTTTGATTTATTGTAGAGATGAGGTCTCACCAAGTTGCCCGGGTGGGTCTCGAACCCACGGGCTCAGACAATCCACTAATCTCAGCCTCCCAAAGCGCAGGATTACAGGCTGAGCCACCGAGCCGGGCGTATTTCAATTTTAATACAGAATTTTCCTCTCTTAAAATGTGTGTGCTGTTTTTGGCACCCTCTGTATTCTATTCACTGTGTGCCAAGTATACGTCTCAGTGCTTGACAAGAATTCACTCACTCTTCTTAACAGTTCTATGAAAAATGTTCCCTGTTTTACAGATAAGGAAACCAAGGCACACAAAGAACCAATCACTTGCCCAAGATCATCTCATGGGAGACAGGACCCAACTGGCGGTGAGTCTCGTATGCTAGTGAACCAGAACTTTTCAACCAAGCATCTTGAAGTATTTTAAAGCACATAAATAAAAACAAAGTGCTTTAATAAGGCACGTAACGCTGTTGCCACTATGCCTGAGAGAATGATCTATCACCACCTGGACTGAAAGCTCTGAATCTCAGCTCTCGCTCCGGCCATCCAGACCGCACTTCCTCACCTGAAAACTTTTAAGGGTTGCCTCTCTGTAGAGAGGAGGGGCTGCTTATACATGGTTGGTGGGAAGGTATACTAGTTCAACCCCTGTGGAAAGCAGTTTGGAGATTTCTTAAAGAACTAAAAACAGAGCTACTGTTTGACCCAGCAATCCTATTTCTGGGAATCTACCCAAAGATGCATAAATTGTTCTACCAAAAAGATACCTGCTCTCATATGTTCGCTGCAGGACTGTTCACAATGGCAAAAGCATGGGACCAAACCAAATGCCCACTGAAAGTGGCCTGAATAAAGAAAATGTGATGCATATACGCAATGGAATATTATGCAGCCATAAAGAAGAATGAAATCGTGTCCTTTGAAGCCACATGGATGCAGCTGGAGACTCTCATTCTTTTATTTTATTTATTTAGTCAATTATTTACTTGAGTTGGAGTCTCACTCTGTCGCCCCAGCTGGAGTGCAGTGGCACACTCATGGCCACCACAGCATCAACCTGCCGGGCTCAGGCGAGCCTTCTGTCTCAGCCATCCAAGTCGCTGGAATTACAGGTGTGCACCACCACGCCTGGCTAATTTTTTGATTTATAGTAGAGATGAGGTCTCACCAAATTGCCTAGGCTGGACTCGAACCCGTGGGCTGAGGCAATCCTCTCACTTCGGCCTCCCAAAGAGCTGGGATTATAGGCACGAGCTGCCATGCCTGGCTTCTGGAGACTGTCATTCTAAGTGAACTATCACAGAAACAGAAAACTGAATACTGTATGTCCTCACTTATAAGTGGGCACTAAACACTGGCCACTGCTGAAGGAGGGAGGGAGGAGGAATAAAGGACATAAAACAAACCACCCATTGAGTACCATGTCCGCTGGGGGAGAGAGGGCAGGCTTGTCAGAAGCCCAAACCTTCGCCTTTGTGCACTATGCTTACGAAACAAGCCCTCATACATACGCTGGTTCTAAAATAAAAAAATAGAAATAAAATAAGAGTTGCTTCTTTTGCAGGTGACAAAGTCCAGTCCAAAAAACCGAAAGGAATTAAGTGAGTATTTGTCACTTAATGGTCGTTCATTGACTATTCCAAGGACAGGGAAAGGTGTCACCGGGAAAGTGAAGAGGGAGATGATGGATAAACGCCTGGGTCTGTGCTCTTCAACTTAGGGCAGCTGAATGCTTCTTTTCCGAGTGTGTGGTTGTTCTTAAAACTTGAGTAAGCCCGGTGTCTGATAGAGGTGCCCAAGAGACACCACCATCCATTGAAGGAAAAGCCCGAGGTGGGCCTTTTGCAGGGCGTTAAGAGGAGAGAGAGTGAGTCCAACACCAGGACCGTTCAGGCATGTGATGACGTGAAGAGGAATCCCTGGGTCACCTCAAGAATGTTCAGATGGAGGAGATGTGGGTGATGTCATCGTGACCCAAAATGGGGAGGTATACTAGTTCAACCCCTGTGGAAAGCAGTTTGGAGATTTCTTAAAGAACTAAAAAACAGAGCTACTGTTCAACTCAACAATCCTGCTTCTGGGAATCTAACCAAAGACACATAAATCGTTCTGCCAAAAAGAGACCTGCTCTCATAAGTTCGGGCACTGCTGGCATCACCTTGGAGCTGGGTTTCTCAGGTTGCACCCCAGAAACCTCCTGAACCCTAACCTGCCTTTAGCGAGGTCCCCAGATGGTTCAAACGCACATTAACATTTGAGAAAATCTGATCTACTTCAATCTCCTTACTTTACAGAGGAAAAACCTGAGTGCTGGGAAGACGCCAAGTTCACAGGGCTAATTCTTAACACAGACAAGATTAAAATCCACATGGAAAACTGTGAAGGGACAAATAAATGACTGTTTATTTGGTTTTAGGGGTAGGGTCTCATTCTGTTGTCCAGGCTGGAGGGCAGTGGTGCAAGCACAGCTCACTGCAGCATCAAACTCCTGGGCTCAAGCCATCCTCCTGCCTCAGCCTCCCATGTAGCTGAGATGACAGATGCATACCACCACGCCCGGCTAATTTTTTTTATTTTTAATTTTTTGTAGAGACAGGGTCTTGCTGTGATGCCCAGGCTAGTCTCAAACTCCTAGTCTCAAACAATCCTCTTGTATCATTCTCCCAAATTACTGGGATTATAGGCATAAGCCACTGCATCCAGCTGCCATAACTGTTTCACATGTTGAATTATACACTGACCTTTGGGTGTGCTAGTAATTTGTGTGACTGTAAGTGGGGGTTACAGGCGATACTGAAAATGGGGAATAACTTTAGCTTCTATGTAACCAGTTGAATCCATAATTAATATATTAAGCCACCCTGATGCCTACCAACTCTTTTTATTTCTTGGACAAAATGCATTTCCTGGGTGAGGGCAATTGTCCCAAGTCAACTTTTTCCCTTTAGTTCTCAAGTGAAACTGCAAGAAAAAAAATTTTTTTAAGCTGTCTTCTCCATGATATGAAAATTATTGCCATACTTAAAATGCAACCCTCCTCTAAAAATATAAATGTTAAATGCAACAGCTGAGCAGTACACTATGATTATCCATCATTTCAATTTCCCAATTGATTTTCTAAACAGTTTAAAATCAGCTAGGTATTTATTAGAATAACTTTTTTTTCTTTCTTTCCTTTTTGAAGACATTTATATTTCCATCCATGGGAAGGATGAAGCAATTAAAGAGTATTTAAACATGCTTGGTCTCAATTCGGAGGGGTTAATGATTAATTAGTATTTAGAGGCTGACTGAGAATGGACGTAGCTCCCTGAAGGCCTAGAGATCCTAATTGTGTACAATAGTCGGCCTGAAAATGTGATATTTGTTTGTTTGTTTGTATCAAGGCATAATATTTAAGAATTGTGGTTGATATCCAACCCTCGTAGCCTGATTTCATATCCAGGTTGTATAAGTGAATCTTGTCGGGTTTGTTGTGTCACGTAATGGGACGTATGGATCTCTCTCAACACACTTCCTTCTGTGCAAAGGATTCCACTGGTATATTTTTGAGCTTTTCGTGTGCACCCAGTACTTTCACTTCCATTACCACACTGATCGCTCACTCAGCGTTTACCTCTTGAATTGGCTATGAGTTTCAATTTTTTTTTTTTGAAGAGTTGGAGTCTCACTCTGTCGCCCAGGCTGGAGTGCAGTGGCACTCTCATGGTCACCGCAGCCACAACCTACTGGGCTCCGGCTATCCTGCCTCAGCCTTCCAAGTAGCTGGAACTACAGATGTGTGCTACCACAGCCAGCTAATTTTTTATTTATTGTAGAGCCGAGGTCTTGCCAAGTTGCCCAGGCTGGTCTCGAACCCACAGGCTCAGGTAATCCATGTGCCTTGGCCTCCCAAGGTGCTGGGATCACAGGCTGAGCCACCGAGCCCGGTCAAGTTTCAAGTTTCTAAAATCAATGATCCTCATCTGGACTTATTTCAAATTTTTCTTGTTCAAATGACTTATTTGATAATTACCAATATCCTATAGTTAAGAAAATGATCAGCATTCCTGGAAAAAATGCAAAACCTGGGGCAATTCCAGGACTACGTGGACACACCCCAACACAAGCCTCCCATGTGGGACACTGTGTGAGTCTATATGAGAGGGTGTGTTAGGCCAGGTACGGTGGTTCATTCCTGTAATCCCAGCACTTTGGGAGGCTGCGGTGGGAGGATTGTTTGAGCCCAGGAATTCTAGAGCGGTCTAAACATCATAGCAAGACCTCATCCCTATGAAAAAATTAAAAAACAATTAACTGGGTATGAAGTTGTGTGCTTGTGAAGCCCACCCTGCTATTTGGGAAGCTGAGGCAGGAGGATCACTTGAAACCAGAAGTTTAAGACCAGCCTGGGCATCACCTCTTGTCTGCAAAAAAAAATTTTTTTTAAAGCTAGTGTGGTGGTGCGCACCTGTAGTCCCAGCTATTCAAGAGGCTGAGGTGGTAGGTGAGCCCAGGAACCCAGAAGGTCGGGGCTGTGGTGAACCATGATCGTGCCACTGCATTCCAGTCTAGGTACAGAGTGAGACGCCAACTCGAAAAAATAAAAAGGCTGTGTTGACACCTTGTGAAAGGTGTGAAGTAAGCCGGAATGATCACTCAGGAGTGGAACTCACAGGGTCCTCTCCAGGAAGAAGCCATTGGTGTCAATGATTTGCTCCTTGATCACATGAAGCATGATTTGTCCTGTTTTAAATGTTCAATCCGTGGGTACACGTGCAGATTTGTTACTTAGTTGTACTGCGTGATGATGTTTGAACTTCCATTGAACCTGTCACCCGAACTGTGAACATGGTACTCCGGGGGTAGTTTCTCAACCCTTTACTCCCTCTACCTATTTTTAGGAGTTCCCAGTGTCTGTCGTTCCTGCCTGTATGTCTGTGTGTACCCCGCATTTAGCTCTCACTGAGGAGTGAGAGTTATGAATTATTAATTAAGGAATTATTAATTCATTTAGAATAATGAGCTCCAGCTGCATCCACGTTGCTGCAAAGGACATGACTTCATTCTTGCTTGTGGCTACATAGTATTTCATGGTGTACATGTCCCTTATTTTTTTAATCTGGTCCACCAGTAATGGGCACCTAGGTTGGTTTTGTATCTTTGCCGTTGTCAGCAGTGCTTCGATAAACACACGGGAGGTGTCTTTTTGGTAGAACGATTTCTTTTTCTTTGGGTATATACCCAGTAATGGGATTACTGGGCCGAATAGTAATTCTGTTTTTAGTTCTTTTGCTTGTTTGTTTTGTTTTGTTTTGAGCCGGAATCTGACTCTGTCACCCAGGCTGGAGTGCAGTGGCACACTCACGACCACCACAGCCTCGACCTGCTGGGCTCGGGCGATCCTTCTTCCTCAGCCTTTCAAGTAGCTGGAATGACAGGCGAGCGCCACCAAGCACGGCTAATTTTTTTGGTTTATTGTAGAGACGAGGTCTCGCCAAGTTGCCCGGGCCGGTCTCGAACCCATTGACTCACACAATCTTCTCGCCTCCGCCTCCCAACATGCTGAGATTATAGGTATGAGCCACTGTGCCAAGTAGCACTGATCACTTTCTAATTAACTACAGAACTGAATTTTTTTTTTCCTTTTGTTTGAGTTGGAGTCTCACTCCGTCGCCCCAGCCAGAGTGTGGCGGCATGGCCATGGCCACCGCAGCCTTGAAATTCTAGGCTTAGGTGATTCTTCCACCTCAGCCTTCCAAGCAGCCGGAACTACAGATGCACGCCACCACGTCTGGCTCGGTTTTGTGATTTATTGTAGAGACGAGGTCTCGCCAAGTTGCCTGGGCTGGTCTTGAAACCCCGGGCTCAGGCAATCCTCTCGCCTCGGCCTCCCAAAGTGCTGGGATGACAGGCTGAGCTACCATGCTTGGCAGAGCTGAACTAGTTGACATTCCCACCAGCAGTGCATAAGAATTCTCTTTTCTTTGCAACCTCACGAGCATCTGTTGTTGTTTGTTAGTTTGTTTTTTACTTTTTAATGATATTGTCCAATGCTTTATGAAAGTCTAACGCTTTCTGTACAAAGCAGGTTGTGTATTTATAAAACACAAGAAGTCATTTTGTGAGCAAGTGTGTTTCCCAAGTACAAAGTGATGTGAGGAGGCAATGTTCCATCCACATGGACGTTATACCAGGCACGGTGGCTCAAGCCTGTAATCCCAACACTTTGGGAGACCGAGGCGGGAGGATTGCCTGAGTCCAAGGGTTCAAGACCAGCCTGGGCAACTTGGCGAGACCTCGTCTATACAATAAATCAATAAATTAGCTGGGCATGGAGGCTGGTGCCTGTAGTCCCAGCTACTTGAAAGGCTGGGGCGGAAGAATTACCTGAGCCCAGCAAGTCAAGGCTGCGATCGCCACAATCATGCCCCTGCACTCCAGCCTGGGCAACAGAGTGAGACCCTGACTTAAAATAAACAAATAAGTAAAAATAAACTGAAGTTACGTAGCTAACCACACAGGTAACATTCCTCTATTACCAAGGAGGGACGGAGTGATGGGGAGACAGGGCGTGAATATAGGATATTCCTCAATCATCTGGCTCCTCAAATTTATAAGGAAGGATAGATAAGGGCCTTGGAATCAATAATTAAGAATCGATTACGGTCTGCAGAGAAGGCATTAGCAGCACAGAGAAAACATGCGCTGTGAAAGGCTTGGGGGAGATTACTAGGGGCTTTCTCTTTTAGGTTTTGATTTAGCGGATCTCATTTCACCCACTTTTCAGGACCGTATTTGATTTAGAGTTTTTACGAGATGAGTCTGGGGAATCTTGCCAGGGACGGGGGACCCAAATCCCCGAAGGCTTCGGCGAGCTCCCTTGGACTCTCTCTTTCATCACTGCATTATAGTCTGTCTGGTGATATATGTCTCTCTGAGGATAATTATATCCCTCTGGTATTTTTTTTACTCTTCAATAACTTTCATGGTGTTTGAAATCTTCCGTCATTTTTCTTTTATCTCGCGCAGCATAACATTTTCCCTCACGAAGAGCTCTTTTATAAAGAGATCTGAAAGTTACTCCCAGATGTTAATTAATTCTCTCACCAGGAAACTCCTCTCCCTATTCTGCTTCCTTGGGAAACTGAGGCAGAAAGCTAAGCGACGCATCGAAGTTACGTTAAAAACATGGGCACTGGAGCTTGAGTTATTTTCCAGCAGAAGAAGTTGTCGGTGTTCTCTTCAGAAATAAATTGCATTCTGAACTTGGAGTAATTAATAATGATTTTTTAAAAATCAAAACATTGAGCCAGAGGGTTGCACTTCACTGACATAAACCCAAAGAACGACTTACTCTCAATGAAGATTTAGCCACTCAGACTCAGAGAGAAACTCGTATTGCCAAGCTTTTATGACCATACACACATCCATACACAGCGGGATTTTTAGTAACCCACTACGAAGTGTTATTTGAAATCATTAAAACAAAACTGCACCTGTCAAAATAAATCAACTCATTCATTTAGCGACTCAAAGTCTCAGACTTTTTATCTTTTCTATACAGCCATTCATTCTTAATACTCTTTCCCATCACTGGTGCTTAATTTCCAAGGACTCCTGTCCTATAGAAATAGCGCATCCAAGTGAAATTGAGTACTGAATGCACGATTGTGTCTTTGGATTCGTTTGGGTCGAGCTCTGTCACACAGTGTCACTTCCAGGGCAGCGTGATGGTTTTCACGCCTATAAAATGTTTTTACAGCTTTATGCTGTAAAAGTCAAGCCGGCTGGCAAATCCTGGCGGTGGCCTTTATGTATGTCTGTTTGATTTAATATGCTGCTGATTAACAACGGAGCTTCCCGATGCTGGCAAAATAAGTCAGGCATTACATGCCTTTTGCGAAATGACTGTTTTTTAAGGGAGAGATTGGGTAAACAAGCCATTCCCGCTGGTAAAGTAATTGATCCCGTTGCTGACTATTTAATACTATGTTTAGCCAGAACTCCCTGGGGACAGTTTATGACATTAGCATAAACAAAGAGCCAACCAGTCACGCTCCACGACAGGAGCCAATGAAGAGATGCGTAGACACTTGTGTCTGAAAAGACGAGAACAGACACTTTCCTTGTCGAGGTCACCCGCGGATCCCACTGAAACACGCACACCGACTGGCGTGTGCAACACACGTGTCCAGGCCATATTTTAAAAAACAGATCACGTGGCTTCATAAATAACCCTCATAGCTCTCTAATGAAGCGTGCAATTAAGAAAATGGTTTGGCTACTAAAGTTTTAAATCCTGAATCCAGCAGGCAGGAATCAGGCTGGTATGAGCCCTTATTTTGCTTCGTAACAGTCCGGTTTTGTTCCCACATTCCAGTTCCGCTCAGGAAAACCTATTAACCTATTTTCCATGGACCACTTTGGTGAGAGCGTCATAAAGAGAAATTGATCCACTCTCCAAGTCTCCCTTGCTGAGTGAGGCATAAAACACATTATTAAAAGATACAAGGCCAACCGTGACATGCTAGGACACTCATGTCTTCATGACGCTCTGTGGTCTTTTGAGCACGTGTTTTCATTTGGAGATTAGGAAACATTTGTCACTCTTGGCTTTTGAAAGAAGGAAAGTAGGAAGCAAATGTGTTGAGATCCCAGCATTTTGGGAGGCTGAGGCGAGAGGAGTGCCTGAGCTCAGGGTTTTGAGACCAGCCTGAGCAACATGGTGGTGAGACCTCATCTCTACAGTAAATTAAAAAATTAGCTGAGTGTGGTGGCGCATGCCTGTGGCTCCAGCTACTTGGAAGGCTGAGGTGGAAGGATCCCCTGAGCTCAGCAGGTTGAGGCTGTGGTGGCCGTGAGTGTGCCACTGTGCTCCAGCCTGGGTGACAGAGTGAGACTCTGACTCAAAAAAAAAAAACTCATCAACACCACCCTCCTTGCCAGTGAAAGCGAGGAGTTTTTATAAGCATTCCGCTCTCGAATTCCCTCCCGAGCCCCAGGAGGTAGTTTAACCTTTGAAGACACAAAGACTGAGTGCAGTTTAGTCAGTCACTCAAGGCCACACAGCTAGTGAAAGGCACTGCTGGATGAGCTGGCGTCTCCTGGATGTCAAAGCATGGAAGATACTGGTCATGAACGCGAGGCTGAGCCCCTGTGGCCCACATACTTCTCTCTTGGGGTACCCGGAAGGGGAGGCTGGTGCTGAGGAGGGGAAGGGAGAGACGGCCACAGAGCAGAACACCCCCAGAGGCGTGAGCCAGCCTGCAGAGCAACGCTCCTGTCCTACCAGGCCCCTCTCACCTGTTCAGACCATCGTGAACGTTTATCGACTGCACCTGTACCACCCTGAGGCCTCCTATTTTTCAGACGGGATAACTGGGTGAGTAAAAATATCATTGGCCAGGCTTGGTGGCTGTCATGCCAGCACTTTGGGAGGTCGAAGCAAGTGGATTGCCTGAGCCCGTGGGTTCGAGACCAGCCCAGGCAACTTGGCAAGACCTCGTCTCTACAAAAAATCAAAAAAATTACCTGAGTGTGGTAGCGTGTGCCTGTAGTTCCGGCTACTTGGAAGGCTGAGACGGAAGGATCGCTGGAGCCCAGCAGGTCGACGCTGGGGTGGCCGTGAGTGTGCGTGCCACTGCACTCCAGCTTGGGTGCACTCCAATTCAAAAAAATATCGTGAACATTGTCTCAACATAAGGGCCTAGACGGATGAAAATGGAAATAGACTGCATGCGGAAGATTGAAATAGAAGCCCGACCTCTCACCATACACAAAAATCAACTCTAAATGGATCAAAGATCTAATCATCAATCTATAAGCATCTCAGAAAACAGGAGATACCCTTACAGAAATCAGAGTAGACAACCAATTCCTGATCAAAACCCCAGATATTCATGCCACAAGAGATAAGATAAACAAGTATTAAACTTCTGCAAAGCAAAATAAACCATCAAGAGAGTGGGGAGACAGCCCACAGAATGGCAAAAAATATTTGCCAACTGCTTATCTGACAAAGACCTAACATTCAGGATCTACAAGGAGTTCAGACATGCCAAAAGGTAAAAATCAGACAGCCCTATTAAAAAGTGGGCAGAAGACATGAATAGAAACTTCTAAAAAAAAAAAGGACATAGGAGCAGCCAACAGACACATGAAAAAATGCTCAGTATCACTAATCATCATAAAAATACAAATCAAAACCATACTGAGATGGCACCTAATTCCAGCAAGAATGACCATCATTAATAAAACAAAACAACAGATGCTGGTGAAGATGAGGAGAAAAGGGAACACTTCTACACTGTTGGTGGCAATGCAAACTAGTTCAACCCCTATGTAAAACAGTGTGGCAATTTCTTTTTTTTTTGAGTTGGAGTCTCACTCTGTCAACCAGACTGGAGTGCAGTGGCCACTCCCGGCCACCGCAGCCTCGACCTGTTGGGCTCCAGCGATCCTTCCGCCTCAGCCTTCCAAGTAGCTGGAACTACAGGCACGCGCTACCACGCCCGGCTAATTTTTTTTTTTTTTTGATTTATTGTAGAGATGAGGTCTCACCAAGTTGCCCAGGCTGGTCTCGAACCCACGGGCTCAGGCAATCCACTCACCTCAGCCTCCCAAAGCGCGGGATTACAGCCTGAGCCACTGAGCCCGGTTTAGTGTGGCGATTTCTAAAAGAACTAGAAATTGACCTTCCACGTGATCCAGCAATCCCTCTTTTGGAAATATACCCAGAGGAACTGATATCATTCTACAAAAAAGATACCTGCATATGCATGTTTATTGCAGCACGATTCACAGTAGCAAAAACATGGATCCACCATGCTGCCCATTGACATTGGTCTGGATTAAAAAAAAAGTGGTACATATACACAATGGAATATTAGGCAGCCATAAAGGACAAACATATGGACTTCACAGTAACTTGGATGGATTTCGAGTCCATCATACTCAGTGATCTATTACAGAAACAAAGAACAGAGTACCACATGTTCTCAGTAGCGGGATACTGCCGGGGTGGGCAGGGGGACACAACATCAATTGGGGTACCTGATCTCAAACCAGGCCAAGTGGGGAACAAAGGGAAGCCCAAACTTTTTCTGTATGGTGTCCACTTGTATATCTAATCTTGAATTGTACCCCATATCTTTAAGGTAAAATATTAAAACAAAAAAAAGAAGCCGGACTCGGTGGCTCAGCCTGTAATCCCGCGCCTTGGGAGGCTGAGGTGAGTGGATGGCCTGA
>NW_007250965.1:308881-329146 GCF_000164805.1 Carlito syrichta | reverse complement strand
GGCTCCGGCGATCCTTCCGCATCAGCCTTCCGAGTAGCCGGAATGACAGGCCTGCGCTACCACGCCCGGCTGAATTTTTGATTTATTGTAGAGATGAGGTCTCGCTGCCCAGGCGGCTCTCGAACCCGCGGGCTCAGGCAGTCCACTTGCCTCAGCCTCCCAAAGGTGCAGGATTACAGGCTGAGAAGATTTCTAATTTAAGGGTAGTTGAAAGTCAGATATTTCTTCCTTATTCTTTATTGCTGGTATTTCTTGGCTCATTACATATTTTCTAATAGAAGTGGTTTTTTTTCCCCCTTAAACTGGAACTCTTAACTGCTACCACCGTAATAGCAATCATATTCACACGAGCTACTATTTTTTTTGTTTGTTTGTTTGAGTCAGAGCCTCACTCTGTCAGCCAGGCACGCTCTGGTGGGCACGCTCTCAGCCACCGCAGCCAAGTAGCTGGATCTACAGGCATGTGCTACCATGCCCAGCTAAAATTTTTATTTACTGTAGAGACGATGGCTTGCCAAGTTGGCCAGGCTGCTCTTGAACTCCTGGACTCAGGCAATCCTCCTGTCTCAGACTCCCAAAGTGCTGGGATTACAGGCATGAGACACCGCACCCAGCCCACACGAGCTGCACCTATGGTGGCCCAAGGCATAGATGAAAGGTCCATGAGGTGGACGCGTGGAGCCATAATTACCATAAAGGAGCCATCCAGTGCGTGTTTTTTGTGCTTCGTGGAGTGTAGCTATTTATTTATTTATTTATTTTGAGTCAGAGTCTCTCTCTGTCGCCCAGGCTGGAGTGCAGTGGCACGCTCATGCCACCCCAGCATTGACCTGCTGGGCTCCAGCGATCCTTCCGCCTCAGCTTTCCAAGTAGCCAGAACTACAGGTGTGCACCACCACGTCTGGCTAATTTTTTAATTTATTGTAGAGACGAGGTCTCGCCAAGTTGCCCAGGCTGGTCTCGAACACCTGGGCTCAGGCAACCCTCTCACCTTGGCCTCCCAAAGTGCTGGGTCTACAGACTTGAGCCAATGCGCCCGCCCTATTTTTCAGTTGTTTTGAGTTGAAATCTCACTCTGTTGCATAGGCTGGAGTGCCAGTGGCACCATCACAGCTCACCACCACCTCAACCTCTTAGGCTCCGGTGATCCTCCTGCCTCAGCCTCCCAAATAGCTAGGACTACAAGTATGCACCACCACACCTAGATAATTTTATAGAGATGAGGTCTCGCGATGTTGTCCAGGCTAGTCTCAAACTCCTGGCCTGGTTTACATTTTTTAAAGTATGAATTTTGGAATCAATTATATGTTAACTTAAGTAGTTCACTAATTTGCACACATGAATTCAAGATTCAGATTCTGGCTCCAAAACTAGCAATGTGGCCTTTATTCTTTCTTTTCTTTTCTTAAACTCCTCTGAGTTTCCCTTACTTCACTGAGCTGTAGAGATGACCCCACGGTCATTCTGAAGGCTGAGAAGGAACAGGCAGCTGTGTTCCTGCAGGACAGCTTCTGGTCAGGCAGGTGAGACGTCAGGAGTAGAATTTGAGACAAAAGAAGAGTCGTTTTGACAACTAGAAAAGCCGGTTGTGTAGCTGGGAAGACAACCATATATGTCAAATCCATGTGACAGGATATGCTTCAAAAGATGAGTCTAAGTAGAGAAACAAAGACAGAACAGGGTTTGATATTGCTGGGACCAGTGCAGTAGCTTATAAGGATGCCAGTAGACAAGGCAGACAGGAGAATTAAATGCGATAACGCGAAGGAATCTAGCCTCAAGCTTTATCTCCCATCTCTTCCTTCCATATTCTTCTTCCCTTTTTTTCCTTTTCTACTTCCTATAAAATAGAGAGGACCCCGTCACTCATAAAGCTGCTAAAAATCCATCTGACCCAACTTTATTGTTTTCGAATGATAAGTCATGAAATCAGTGATATTTCTGGCGGAACACACAAACCCCAAATGCTGCCAGATGTCCCTTCTGTTCAAAAGGACTTGAGGCTCATTTGTGCACATTTCGAATGTTTGAAAGTGATCTCATCTGTAAAGATTGATTCAAGAGTAGGAATCAAAGCTAGGTTAACTTTTTGACTCAGGAAGCCAAACCTCTTAAGAAAATGTTTGTTTAAATCATGTTAAATCCCTGCCACGTTTTCTGAAACTCGGCTTACATCATGAGACAGTAAAATAAAGTGGTATGACTGACGTCAACCCTAATAGTAGGTTTTGTCCTACCTTCTCTTACGTGCAATCATTTATATCAATGTCATAGTCCAGGCTTTCTGCTGTTAATTCCTCTTCTGTCTCCCGCCAGTACTAGAAGTCACCCAAGATCTGAGAATACCTCTCTTAGCAGCTAGCCATAGCAAGTCTATTATTATTGATTATTATTATTATTTAGAGGCAGGGTCTCACTCATGCACCCAGGCTGGAGTATAGTGGCATGATTAAGGCCGTTAACTCCTAGGCTCATGCAATCCTCCAGCCTCAGCTTCCCAAGTAGTTAGGACTATAGGTGCGTGCCACCACACTCAACTAATTGTTTTGTTTTGTTTTTCGAGTCGGAATCTCACTCTATCACCCAGACTGGAATGCAGTGACACGCTCCTAGGCCACCACAAACTCAACCTACAGGGCTCAGGTGATCCTTCCACCTCAGTCTTCCAAGTAGCATAGGTGTGCGCCACTACGCCCAGCTAATTTTTTATTTATATATTTATTGTAGAGACAAGGTCTCGCCAAGTTGCCCAGGCTGGTCTCAGACTTCTGGGCTCAGGCAATCCTCTCACCTTGACCTCCCAAAGTGCTGGGTTGACAGGTGTGAGCCACCGTGTTCGGTGGCACCCAACTAATTTTTTTAGCTGAGGGTCTTGCTATATTGCCCAGGCTGATCTTGAACTCCTAGCCTCAAGGGATCCTCCTGCCTCAGTATCCCAAAGTGCTGGGATTACAGGCATGAGCTACCGCTCCTGGCCCCAAGTCTCCTATTAACTTTTTTTTTTTTTTTGGAGTTGTAGTCTCACTCTGTCGCCCAGACTGGAGTGCAGCGGCCGCTCCTGGCCACCGCAGCCTCGACCTGCTGGGCTCCGGCGATCCTTCCGCCTCAGCCTTCCGAGTAGCCAGAATTACAGGCATGCGCTACCACGCCCGGCTGATTTTTTGATTTATTGTAGAGACGAGGTCTTGCCAAGTTGCCCAGGCGGGTCTCGAACCCACGGGCTCAGGCAATCCACTCACCTCAACCTCCCAAAGCGCGGGATGACAGGCTGAGCCCGGCTTCTCCTATGAACTTAATCACCAATAAAGAGTGCCCATCTGGATACGCCTCTTCCGTTGTGAGATAACAGCCCTGCCCCACCACTGATGGGGAAGGGACCCGGGAGTGCTGGGAGGTGACCGCCACAGACTTAATCACCGGAAATAACCAGATATTTATGGCGTAGACACCAGTGCCTTCCGAAGGCAAGGCTCCAGCTCCTGCACGGGCAGTGGTGCGTTGACAGGAACCGAGCCATGAAAGATGGATAGATCTGGCCCTGGACCCAGTGCTGACACATGATAGAAACTCACTTCTTCTGGCTAGCTTTCCTACTGGCAACACGGGGATGATGACACCGGCCACACAGAGGTTACAAGCGTTAATGAAAACAGCGCATAAAAGTGCCCATCACATAACAGCCCACCTCATGGCTGGTGGGTACGTGTCTGAAGCATCTCATGAGCAGGGAGTGTTTTGTGGGCATAATTCTTTTGTTCTGCTCGGCAACCTGGAGGACTAGGGATCGTCATACTCACTTGATCAACAAGGGAACGAAGCACCAAGAGAGGAGGCAACTTATCCAGCATCTCACAGAGGCCGAGCGGTAGATGGCAGAGTCAAACCCCAGCGTGCGTTTGTTTTCGTTGAATATATCAGAAGTAAATCCACAGAACTATGAAGTTTGTAAATGGGTTAGAGTTTCACCGAGAAAACTGCCGCGTGTTTTTAAAAATTAGTATTATTATTATTATTATTACCGTTGTTGTGGTTGTTATTTTGAGTTGGGGTGTCCCTCTGCCGCCGAGGCTGGAGTGTAGTGTCATGATGATGACAATCACGGCTCGTGGCAGCCTCGACCTCCTGAGCTCAGGCGATCCTTCCACCTCAGCATGCCGAGTAACTGGAATGACAGGTGCGCACCACCACACTCGGCTAATTTTTTTTACTTTTTTCATAAAGACCAGGTTTTGCTATGTCGCCCAGGCGGGTCTCAAACTCCTGGGCTCCAGCAATCCGCCCGCCTCAGCCTCCCAAAGTGCTGGGATTACAGGCATGCGCCACTGCGTCTGGCACCATGTGTTTATCATTAATAAAAACATAAATATTTAAATATCCGTGAGTGAAAAGGCATTCACATGAATCAGCAAAGCCTGTGGGCTTTGTTTTTCCAGACTCGATTTTTCTGAAACCCCCTCGTTCCTGTTTTAGCAAGCGACGTGGAAGTGTGGACGTATGTCATGACGCGTGTGGCGGAATTAATCTCAAGGAAGGCAGGGGTGGCTTGGTTGTCATCTGTGCAGTCAGGGCCAGCACGTAGTCTGGGGCTCTTATCTCTGTTTGGATGAGACATCACCACTGACCACCGCCCAAAAAGCAATATCAGTCGCAAGCAGCGCTGGGATTCAATCCCCAGCTCCATTTTTAGTGGCTGTTGTCAGCTTGTTTCTAGAGAAATTATACTTAATTGCATGAGTCATGGGATCCGTGTTTGTGTATTTTTTTTTAAAAAAAAGAAAAACTGTTAAAGCTAACTAAATTGCACCTGTGACCATCACAGCCTAGTTGGAGGCTGGTGTTGAAAGCAGAGGGAGAATGTCCTATGAAGAACAAAGAGCAGGTGGGGTGGCTCACACCTGTAATCGCAGTACTTTGAGAGGCCCAGGCAGGAGGACTGCTTGAACCGAGGAGGTCAAGAACAGCCTGGGCAGTACAGTGAGACCCCGTCTCCACAAAAATAAAAATAACTAGGTGGGGTGGCACACACTGTAGTCTCAGCTATCATACTGGGGAAACTGAGGTGGGAGGATTGCCTGAGCCCAGGAGTTCGAGGCTGCAGTGAGCTATGACGGTGCCACAGCCCTCCAAACTGGGTGACAGAGCAAGAACCTGTCTCTTATAAAAATAAAAAATAAAAAAATAGGGCCGGGTGTGGTGACTCAAGCCTGTCATCCCAGCACTTTGGGAGGCTGAGGTGAGAGGATTGCCTGAGCTCAAGGACCACTCTGGGCAACTTGGTGAGACCTTGTCTCTACAATAATTCAAAAACTAAGCTGGGTGTGACTGTACATGCCTGTAGTTCCAGCTACTTGGAAGGCTGAGGCGGAAGGATCGTCTGAGCCCAGCAGGTGAAGGCTGCAGTGGCTGTGAGTATGCCACTACATTCCAGCCTGGTGACAGAGTGAGACTCTGACTAAAAAAAAAAAGAAAAAGGAAAAGTAAAGAAAAGAAAAATGGGAAGTTTAGGCTGGGCACAGTGGCTCATGCCTATAATCCCCGCACTTTGGGAGGCCAAGGCAAGAGGATTGCCTGAGCCCATGGATTCAAGAACAACCTGGGCAACTTGGCAAGACCTCATCTCTACAATAAATTAAAAAAAAAAAATTAACCGGGTGTGGTGGTTTGTGCCTGTAGTTCTAGCTACTTGGAAGGCTGAGGCAGAAGGATTGCCTGAGCCCAGCAGGTGGAGGCTATGGTGGCTGCGAGCATGGCACTGCCCTCCAGCCTGGCCAACGGAATGAGACTCCGACTCAAAAAAAAACAAAAAAAACAAAAGAAAGTTTAATGAGATGAAAATGAAATAAGTGTGATGAAAAGTGGCACAAGGCAAGGATTAGAGACAGGGCCTTCCCGGGTCTCTGTACTTGAGGGTGTTAGAGACCACATCAGGGCCGGACTGGGTGGCTCAGCCTGTCATCCCAGCGCTTTGGGAGGCCGAGGTGAGTGGATTGCCTGGGCCCGCGGGTTCGAGACCCACCTGGGCAACTTGGCGAGACCTCATCTCTACAATAAATCAAAAATTAGCCGGGCATGGTAGCCCATGCCTCTAGTTCCAGCTACTTGGAAGGCTGAGGCGGAAGGATCACCGGAGCCCAGCAGGTCGAGGCTGTGGTGGCCGTGAGTGTGCCACTGCATTCCAACCAAGGCGACAGTGAGACTCCAACACAAACAAACAAAAAAAAAGACCGTCATCAGTGCGTTCCTGTGATGAGCCCACAACTTGGGCTTCAGGGGTGTGGACAGCCAGAACAATTGAAAGATAATACGAAGAAAACGAGTAATGAACCCGTTTTATTGTATGCTATAAACGACCTCCATTGAAACAGTCTGTGTTTAGGCTAGTAATAAAAACTGAGTGATGAGGGGACATTTAACGTGGGAACTGGTTCAAGTAGGGAACATATTTTCTGCCTTTAAAAAAAAAAACCTCCCCAATAATTTGGATTATGGAGAAATGTCTTGCTTGGAGACTTGGAGACTTTCTGCAACCCCTGTACAATTTTTTTTTTTTTTTTGAGTTGGAGTCTCACTCTGTCGCCCAGACTGGAGTGCAGTGGCCGCTCCCAGCCACCACAGCCTTGCCTGCTGGGCTCTGGCGATCCTTCTGCCTCAGCCTTCCGAGTAACTGGAATTACAGGCGCGCGCTACCACACCCGGCTAAGCCCTGTACAGTTTGTACAAGCCTTGGCAAGGTGTGTGCGTGTAGTTTTCTCTCTGTGGCCTGAAACACTGGCAAGAGCTATCATCGCGCGAGGGACATAAGATTCCAGTTGTCAGTGTGTCAGCACGTGGACCTCTGTCTCTCCATGAGGCAAACACAGGAGCCTCAGGAAGGTGAAGTTCATAAAACGTGTGGTGCGTCTAGGTGTCAGAGACCTCGCACGAGCGTGGATCTGTTATTCAAATACTCAAACGCCAGTCTGGAAATTTCCACAGCCTTGAAACATTTCAAATATTCCAACTGTAGCCCCCAGATTATTATTCTTTCTTTCTTTATTATTTTTTTAGACAGAGGCTTTCTCTGGCACCCAGACTGGAGAGCAGTGGCGTGATCATAGCTCAATGCAGCCTCGGACTTCTGGACTCAAGCAATCTTCCTATCCTAGTCTCCCTCTCAGGTCTCTGGACTTCCGGGCATGCACCACCATTCCTTTTTAAATTTTTATTTTTATTATTTTTTGTAGAGACAGGGGTCTCGCTATGTTGCCCAGGCTGGTCTTGAATTCCTGGCCTCAACTGATCCTCCTACCTTGGCCTCCCAAGCACTGGGATGACAGGGGTAAGTTATCACCCTTGGTGCAGCCCCAAAATAATCAGTCCAGAAATATATCAGCCCCCTCCTTCTTGCTTGCACGCCCCCTAAAAGAAAAGAAACTGGATTTACTGGTTTTTTTACCCATCACAGGTAAAGAGTCTGAACATTGGACCTGTCTGTGTTTCAAAAACCTTAGATATGAGAAAGAACCCCCCAACCCAGGATTTATTTATTAAAAACTATGTAGCTGGGCTCGGTGGCTCAGCCTGTCATCCCACGCCTTTGGGAGGCTGAGGTGAGTGGATTGCTGAGCCTGAGGGTTCAAGACCCGCCTGGGCAACTTGGCGAGACCTCATCTCTACAATAAATCAAAAATCAGCCGGGTGTGGTAGTGCGTGCCTGTAATTCCGGCTACTCGGAAGGCTGAGGCGGAAGGATCGCCGGAGCCTGGTAGGTCGAGGCTGCCGTGGCCGGGAGCGGCCACTGCACTCCAGTCTGGGTGACAGAGTGAGACTCCAACTCAAAAAAAAACCAAAAAAAAAAAAACCTATGTAATTACCCTTACATGCTTAAATGTCAGTCACCTTCAAAGTACTCTCAGTATGATGAAATACACCTATCGAGATGCTTTTTCTGTTGCTCAAAACAGCTTCTGAACGCGTCGATTTTGATGCCTTTTAGTGTTTCTGCTGTTTTTTGTTTCACCTCTTCCACATGGGCAAAATGTTTCCCTTTGAGGACTTTTTCCACTTGGGGAAAAACAAAAAAAGTCACTCGGGGTGAGAGTGGGTGAGATACGGGGGTCCTGCTGTTTTTGAACAAAAACGGCAGAACACTCAGTGCAGCGTGGGCAGGTGCGTTGTCATGGTGGAAGAACCAGTCACCTGTTTGCCACCACTTGGGATGTTTCTTCTGCAGATCGCAATGCAACCTTCTCAGAACTTCCAGATAAAAACTTTGGTTGACTGTTTGATCTGGAGAAACAAAGTCCAAGCGTACAATAAGGTTCCTGCCCTCCAAAAGACAATGCTGGGATTTGGGGATCCCCCTTCCACCCTGGCACCCTTAACACAACCCTTATAACGACCCTGCAAGGTGGGTACTTTTATCCTCATTTTAGGGATCAGAAAAGGAGGGCTTGGCGAAGCCTAATGATTTGCCCACTAATAAGTAACAGCGGCCACTGTACTCCAGTCTGGGCGACAGAGTGAGACTCCAACTCAAAAAAAAAAGGAACAGAGCCTGGAATTTGAAGTTGGATTTGATGGACTCCGGAGGTTCGTGTTCTTTCCACGGCCCTGCCTTACTGGTCAGAGAGAGGCAGGTTGCCTGTGCCATGTGACGCTCGTAGTCACCTAACAGAAGCAATGACAATAACAATTAAGCACAGGAGACGGCTCTGCTGACCTACCGTGGGCTGAGACTTGCACACATCCCTGGGTCTTTTGTTTTTCTCTGTTGCTCAGACCCTTGCTCTACCTTCTAAAGCAAATTTCCTGGGTGGTTTTCTCTGTGGAAAACCACCTGCATCCATGACAGACGAAACCGTGATTGGGAAGACAGGGAAGGATTTGTAAAATGAGACAAAGATGAAATCAGGACAGAGTCTGGGGAAAGGAGATTGTCCAATCCCTCCTTCCCCCTGCCCGTCCCCCTTCCAGCTGAGACGTGATCAGCAGGGGTTTACCAGTGTGGTTTATGCCTTCTGTCCATGGAAACATCCACAGAAATGGAGGGGGTGGTATAGAAGAAAATGCGTCCCTTGCTGTTCCCATCTTGAAGAGGGTGCGTGAGGTCTCCTTGTCACTTGTGCTGCCTGGACTACTTGGTGACCACTAAGCCTAAGGCGGGTTCAGGTACAGGATATTGTGTTCAAGGTTTGCACCATTTCGGGGATTGAAGAGACAGCTCACGGCTCAAATTGTTCCTTTAAAAAAAATTGATTCCTGGCAGGGCGCGGGAGCTCAAGCCTGTCATCCCAGCACTTTGGGAGGCCGAGGTGAGAGGACTGCCTGAGTGCACAGGTTCGAGACCTGCCTGGGGAATTTGGCGAGACCTCATCTCTACAATAAATCAAAAAAATTGGCCGGGTATGGTGGCTTGCACCTGTAGTTCTGGCTACTTGGAAGGTTGAGGTGGAAGGATCACCTAAGCCCAACAGGTCAAGGTCACAGTGGCCGTGAGCGTGCCACTGCACTTCAGCCTGGGTGACAGAATGAGTCTCCAAGTCAAAAAAAAAAAAAAAAGAAAAAGAAAAAGGATTTCCACTTGAAAGGAAAAATTGAAACACAAGAAAACACCTCACTGATGTGTATTGGACCCCAGAGCTCCCAAGCTACCTGGACATCTTCTGCAGGGTGGCTTTCCTGCACGCAGGAGATGAAACTAACTTCAGGAATCCCCAAACAGGCAACATACTCGCATGCCATACGTGGGAGAGGAGATCTCACCGCATCTGGGCTAGATGCGCAGGGAGACTTATCGAGAAGGATCGTAGTGCAGGAAGCAGTGGCATAAAACCCAAGCACATGGTCGGAAACCCCCTTCCACAGTGTGCAGGAGGCGTGGTCAGGGCTTCGGGCTTCTGGGGCCGGCCCTGCACTCTAGCAGGTCAAATCAGCCCCTTGCTTCAAGTGCAAGGTGAACTGACTTTGCTGATACCCACCATTCGTCCACCCTGTCCCCCGGCCCAGGCAGTGACCAGAGCTCCATAGATTCTCTAAAACAACACAGGTTGGCGTTTGCCAGGATGCTTTGCCTCTCCGTCCTCGTTCTCCCCATGTAAGCTTTTCCTGAGCTACACAGTTGGCCTACAGCTCGGGCTGCACTTGGACTTGGGAGGGAAGGAGGAGAGGCTGCAAGGAGTGGGAGATCACAGTCGAGCCCGCCTCGTGACGGGGAGCCCACCTGAGATGCCACACCCGGGGAGGGTGTTGGCTGCCATGACACGCTGGGAGAGGGACGAGCTGAGGCTCCCACAGTCAGGCTTAAACCAGGCTGTGTAGACCGCAGACTCTGCCGGGGAGCCAAGAGCTGGTTCCTCCACAGACCATGCGTGTTCCATGACTCACAGACTGTGATTTATTTTGCCTCCAGAGCCCAAGGGAGAAGTCAATATGAAAATGAACGGTTCAACAAGCAAGTCCCATGCCTTCTAAGTGAGATGAATTGGAGGCTAAGGCAGACCTCGTGGGCTGGGCGAACGCCTTGTCAGTTGAACCTCTTATGGACCCAGAAATCCATGCAGAAGAGCAAAAAAGAGGTAGGAATCAGAGTCCTCAATCTGGGGACCTCGCCACCCCAGAACATAGCTGAGGTTTTCCAACACTTTAGTCTGAGTTGGGGTCTCACTCTGTCACCCCGGCTGGAGGGCAGTAGCACAACCATCGCTCGCCACAGCCTCGACCTCCTGGGCTCAGGTGATCCTCCCACCTCAGCCTCCCGAGCAACTTGGACCGACCACAGGTGTGCACCACCAAGCCGGGCTAATGTTTTGTTTCTGTAGAAACAAGATCTCACTGTGTTACTCAGGCTGGTCTCAAACTCTTGGGCTCAAGCAGTCCCTCCACCTCAGCCTCCCAAAGAGCTGAGATTACAGTTGTGAGCCTCCACACCTGGCCTAAAAAAAAATTTATAAGCAAAACAATTCTGTAATCTGAAATGTAAAATTATTGCTTTAATTCCTACCTTTACATTACACATTTACTCATCACTTGCATTGAATTTTTCTTTTTATTCCCCTTGAGCTCTGACTTTTGCATTTGTCTATCAAGACATTTCCTGACCATTAACTGGGTCATCGAGGAACTCGACTTATCACAATAGTCAGGGCTTTCCTGCCTTTGAATGTGGCTTCTTAAGCAGGAAGGAGCAAATGGTAGGAGCTAGGATTCAAACTCTGGATTCTAAAGTGGTGGTCCCTGACTTGTTTTCTTTTTAAGAGACAGGGTCTTGCTCTATCTCCAAGACTGGGACGCAGTGGTGCAATCAAAGCTCACCATAGCCTCCAAATCCTGGACTCAAGCTATCCTCTGGCTTCAGCCTCCCCAGTAGCTGGGACTACAGGTGCCTATCATCATGCCCAGCACAAATTTAAGTGTTGGGTTTTTTTGGTAGAGATGAGGGTCTCACTGTTTTGTTCAGGCTGGCCTCAAACTCCTGGCCTCAAGCGATGCTCCTACCTCAGCCTCCCAAAGTGCTGGAATTACAGGTGTGAGCCCCCACACCCAGTTTCCACAATTCTTTCATTGCATCATATGTCTGCCTATTAAATTTTTTTTAAAACGCCTAAGCTCTCTGTTAAATGCATATTTATTTATAGAAAACAGCCATGTACTATTGTACTTACACAACAGGTACATTATAAAACATCCTAAAAATGAGAGGAATGAAATCTTACAGGATGAGAGAATAGTAAGTCTAATGAGAAGTTCTCAATTTCCCCCCATATCACTTAATTAAATTTAAAAACCTCAGTTTTGAAAGGCTATTAATCCAGCGAAAAGGAAAGATGACTTAATACAAACGTCTTCTGGGTTTGCAAGGAGCGGTTTTTCCAGTAGTGTTTGTTGCCAAACACACAAACAAGCCAGGCACACAGAAACGCTTCCCGGGACGCCAGCTTCGGTGTTTCTGTCCTAAAATGTGTTTCGACCTGCCTCATTGCTACAAGTCCATTTTCTGGGGCAGAGACAGCTGCCTCGGTTTTCTGGCTTTGTCCCTCAATGGCTTCCCTGCAGGATGGGTTTGGGGACAGACTCAACAGAGCATGGACTTCGGTCGTGCTGCGGCGGCCGTTTCTAAGGAGATCGCCAGGGCTTCATGTAACAGCCATTCTCCACCCTCCCATTTGTCTCTACCTAATTGAACTCCCGTTGGCTCCGTTCCAGCATGGTTCTGTTTCACCTGCTGATAGATGGTCTTTCACTTCCTAGTTTTAGAGCTAAACGAACCCCTGGAATGAGCCGCCGTTCTTCTTCTGGGTGTCCTCCGTGCAGACCTGGTGCATCAGACGATCGATGTGTGTTTGCAGCAAATTGGCCGAGTTCAGCAGTTATGTGCAGGGGATGGCTGTCCTGACAACACACGGCCTTCCCAGGGCTCACCAGGGAACCTCGTCTGAAGTTTTAAGAAAAAGAACTTGGGCTTTCTTGTAGCTTCTTGCTGAAGCTGAGGAGTTCTAAATGACAACCGTAGTGAACCCATCAGGTCAATATTTCTTTTTTTTTCAGAGGCAGGGTCTTGCTCTGCTGCCCAGATTGTAGGGGTGCAATCGTGCAGTGGCACAATCACGGCTCACTGTAGCCTCGACCTCCTGGGTTCAGGTAATCCCTCCTCCTCAGCCTCCCAAGTAGCTGTGACTACAGGTGCATTCAACTAATTTTTGAATTTTTTTGTAGAGACAGGTTCTGACTATGTTGCCTAGGCTGGTCTCAAACCCCAGGGCTCAAGTGATCCTCCTGTCTCAGCCTCCCAAAGTGCTGGGATTATAAGCATGAGCCACTGTGCCCGGCGGAGGAAATTATTTCTCCACCCAAATGAAGATAAAGCTTGGCACAAAATAAGTGTAGACATCTGTCTATCTGCAGATAATATGGGAACCCAGAAACATGTTTTTAATGCATGTCTCTGAGCTTATATACTTCTAGTAATCAAAGCAGTCAATTATGAGAGACCTGAGGATTTCACAGATGGTCAAACCCAGACTCAGATTGATAGGGGCCCAGACCACAAACCAGGCTCCTGGGGCGTCTGGGAAGAGAATTAGTATTAGGGTTCTTGTACAAAAACAGGAATCTGAATAAAGCTAAAATGTGGAATGTGCTGCTTATGTATGGTTTTTTTTTGTTTTGCCTTTTCCATTGTTACGGCATAATCTTAGAGGAATAAGCAACCTTAACCATCAGCCAACATTTTACAGATAAGGCCCAGATACGAAAAGTAACTCATTGAAGGCTCATGCTAATTAGTGGCGAATTAAAAACAACAGGGACCAGAACTGATTCCCAGAGCAGTGTTCCTTGATTTCTTAAATGCTGTTGCAATTCATATAGGACAAGATATCCTTTTTCCTTCTGGAAGAACAGCTTGGCCCCAACCATATATATATGGTTTCATCTGCTCATTGATTCACTCATATTGCTTTTCCCTGCGAAAGCCTTTGTAACAGGTTCAGGAAGGATATTCAAGGGGAATCAGTGTGGTCTGTAATTAGTCACAAGCTAGTTAGTCACACACGTTGCTGAATGTCCTGTCCAGAGTGATAATCCTCCCCCTTTATGAAAATCTCATGGTGCTTTGTTTTAAAAAATTTTTCAAACAATAATAGGGTTTAAAACGGAAAGCAAACCCCCTTTCACCTCAGACTCCTGGTCTCCTCCATAGCAGTTCCTTGTGTACCCCAGGGTTGTCCCTGCAGACACATACCAAAGATCTCTTTCCTTATACAAACAGGGACATGTCAATGACACCTTTCTCTAGCTTAATTTTTACACCTGGAGAAACACCTCGATAGTACTTCCATATCAACACACATGGCTCTCATCGTCTCCTCCTCGCCATGGGGTGCACCACTGCCATAGTATACTATACTTTTTTTTTGAGTCAGAGTTTCACTCTGTCACCCAGGCTGGAGTGCAGTGGCGCGATCACAGCACGCCGCAACCTCTACTTCCTGTACTCAGGCGATCCTTCTGTCTCAGTCTCCTGAGTAACTGGGACTACAGGCATGCACCACCATGCCCGGCTAATTTTTTTTTTTTTTGTAGAGACAAGGTCTCTTTATGTTGACCAGGCTGGTCTCAAACTTCTGGGTTCAAGCAATCCTTCTGCCTCAGCCTCCCAAAGTGCTGGGATTACAGTTGTGAGACATCGCACCTAGCCTCTACTATACATTCTTAACCAGCTCCCTCGTATGGATATTGAAATTATTTGCCATTTCAGTGTTTGCTCTGGCAAGTAATGCAGTGGTGGTTATGCTTCTACACACATCTTTTGGGGCATTTTCTGCACGTTTGTAGAACAAATTCCTAAAACTGACCTTGCTGGGTCAAAGGGTATATTAATTTTCCAATTTTATTAGCGGTAACCAGATAACATTTCATCTTAACACAAACTAAACACATTTAAGGATGCTTTGCTAATTTACACTCGCATGTGCCATGTGTACGAATGTTGGTTTCACATGCCCTTGCTAACACCTAACTTTGTCAGGTGATAGGTAAAATTAGTGTCTCAATCCAATTTGGAGTTCTTTTTTTTTTTTGAGTTAGAGTCTCACTCCATTGCCCAGGCTGGAGGGCAGTGGCACGCTCACTCCATTGCCCAGGCTGGTGGGCAGTGCCTTGACCTGCTGGGCTCCGGTGATCCTTATGCCTCAACCTTCCAAGTAGCCGGAATTACAGGCGCGTACTACCACACCCAGCCTTTTTTTTTTTTAATTGTAGAGACTAGGTCTTGCCAAGTTGCCCGGGCTGTTCTCGAACCCACGAGTTCAGGCAATCTACTTGCCTTGGTCTCCCAAAGTGCTGGGATGACAGGCTGAGCCACCGAGTCCGACCTGGAGTTCTTAATGGTCAGTGAATTTGAGCATCATTTCGTGTTGGAACTCTGTATGTAATGATTTCTATGTTAACTATCTGCTTTTGTCCATTTTCTTTTTTTTATTTATAAAAATATCTTAATGTTTTTATGAGGTAATCTCTGCCTTCTGTGTTGCAAAATGTTTTTCTCAGTTTGTGCTGTGTCTTTAATATATTTTACTGTATTCAAGTTTAAGATGTATGTACATAAATAAGCAGAAGGAGAGCAAGAAAAGAGAGAAATTATTTTACTTACAGCTTCTGAGATTTCTGTTTTAAAAGGACTTTCTCTATCCCAAGATCATAAAACAATTCTCACATATTTCTTCTAGTGTGTTTTTTTTTTTTTAACAATTTAAATGCCTTTCACTTCTGAAGGGCATGAAAGACCATTTGTTCCCATGGTAACAACAGGAAAACACAGAGAAAATAAAAATTATACTTTCCCAAAAGACTAACACACATCGGGGTGAAAGGAAAACATAATGAATTGAATTTTAGAGAAACAAGCCCTTCACTCACAAAGAAAAAGCCAGGATAGATCCCATTCCTGACAAGTTCCTGGTCCAGGTATGGTAAGCTTGCCCTAGATAGAGAGATTTGCAAGAAGGAGAAGAAATCAGATGAATTGTAGGTGGCACTGCAGTCTGGAGTGATAGACTGGAATATAGAAGTGTTCCAATTGCAAAAACAAATTGGCCCAAAAACTTTCACATCCCCACCCTACCCTCAAACTTTGACCAAAGGTATCAGTGAAGAAAGAACAAGAATTCAGAGCAAAATTACAAAGACCCATGTATTCCCACAATGCCTGAATCCCAGGGCTGAGCTGAGTTGAATACAAAGTGAATAAAAGAAGCCAGGCTCAGTGGCTCAGCCTGTAATCCCGCACCTTTGGGAGGCTGAGGTGAGTGGATTGCCTGAGCCCGCGGGTTGGAGACCCACCTGGGCAACTTGGTGAGACCTCATCTCTACAATAAATCAAAAATTAGCCAGGTGTGGTAGCGCGTACCTGTAGTTCCAGCTACTTGGAAGGCTGAGACGGAAGGATCACCGGAGCCCAGCAGGTCTAGGCTGTGGTGGCCGGGAGCAGCCACTGCACTCTAGTCTGGGTGACAGAGTGAGACTCCAACTCAAAAAAAAAATAAAGTGAATAAAAGATATCTAAAATGGAAGCTCATCGGCTTAAATGTTGATAATATCTAAAAGACAGCAGTAGTATGGGAGTGAAGGTTGGTCTAAGCATAAGTGATCTCAATCTAACTAAAGATTTAGCCAAGACCTGGGCCAATTTGACTCTAGAAGAAATCTAAATAATCAGCACTTTACCTTGTCAGATAGAGGAAAAGGGCCTGTTTTCTCTGGGAAAGAAACTTTAAAACATCATTATACTTCAATCTTCATTATATTTTATATACATACCTTACATACTATAAAAATTAAGAAGCATAAAAAAGCCCAAAAGATGATGACCAATTATCAAAAGAAGACACAGTCAATAGAAGCAGATCCACAGCTAAACACAGTTATTGGAATTAGAAGCATGAATATTTTAACAACTATTATAAATATTTTAAAGACTGCAGAAAAAGGTGGATATAATGGGTTAGCAGTATGGGTATTTCAGAAGAGAAAGAGAACTTTAAAAGAAACCAAGTGGAAATTCTAGAACTATAAAATATAATGTCTGAAATAAAAAATTCACTAGATGACATTAGCAGCAGTTTGAATTTTCACAAGAAAGCATCAGTAAACTTGAACCCAGGTCGATGAAAATTATCTAGTTGAGTCAGAGTTAAAAGAAAATTAAAAAGCAGATAAACAATGGGGTGTCAACAGTAAGAATGGCAGCTGACTTCTCATCAGAAATGATGCAAGCCAGAAGACAATAAAATAACTGTAAAGTATTGACAGGAAAAAAACCACTATAATCAACCTAGAATTCCATACACTAGTCTCCTTATCTACGATTTTGCTTTCCACAGTTTCAGTGGCCTATGGTCAACTGCGGTCAGAAAATGTTAAATTGAAGAATCCAGAAATAAACAATTCATAAGTTTACATTGTGCCTCCTTCTGAGTAGCATAATGACATTTTTTGCACTGTCCTATTCCTTCCTGCCTGGGATATGATTTATCCCTTTGTAAAGAGGAACCACACTGCATATACCACCTGTTTCTTAGACACATCGTAGCCATCTTGGTTACCAGATTGAAAAAACAGCATATATAGGATTTGGTACTATCTGCAGTTTTAAGCATCCAGTGGGGGTCTTGGGATGTATACCCACAGATAGGGAGGGACTACTATACAGAGAAACTATCTTTCAGAGGCAGCAGATGGGAAAATCAGATATAAAAGAAACAAAGTCAGAGGGTGACAATCATAAGCAGGGAGTGGCAGATGTCCGGTTCTGAGGGCATAAAAAGACATCTGGTCCCCAGAGTTCCTGATGGGTCATTAATGCTGGTGCTGTCCCAACTGATAAGAAGTTATTGTTCTTTTTTCTCTTGAGTAGTAGCTGTTCGGTTGCCAATATACTTTAATGATTCCTTTATTTTTTGTTTGTTTGTTTTAAATGACAAATCATCACCTGAAAGAAGAGAAAGTCTTTATGCCTTGTAACCACAAAGAACTGTCGTTGTAATTCTTCTAGACAAGATGGCTTTCCACCTAAGATTTTGGTACATTTCACAAACATTTCATATTAAAGCACAAAGAAGTCAGCACAACAGGGGAAATGAGCACTGAGCTGCTTCTCGGGGACCCAGACCTCCAGGCTACCAACTCCTCATTACACACAAGGATGAGCTGTCTTTCAACTAAAATTATGTACATTTTATTTTGTTTATTTTATTATTATTTTTTGAGTCAGGTACTTCATCTGTCACCTGGATTGGAGTGCAGTGGCACGATCATGGCTCATGCAGCCTTGAACGGCAGGGCTCAAGTGATCTTTCTGCCTCAGCCTCCTTAGTGGCTAGGACTACAGGCCTGCACCACACGCCTGGCCAAAATTATGTAAATTTTCACAAACTCTCTTTAGAGATAATGTAAAGAGAGAATTAAATACTACCCATTGGTTCATTTTAAAGCAACAACAAGTAGAACAGATTGTTAGCTGTGATGCAATAGCTCAAATTTTACATCTATATATATATATATATTTAATTTTATTTTAAAGATGTGGAATATGGTCAAGCTCGGTAGTTCAGCCAGTAATCCCAGCACTTTGGGAGGCCGAGGTGAGTGGATTGCCTGAGCCTGCGGGTTGGGGACCGGTCCGGGCAACTTGGTGACATCTCGTTTCTACAATAAATCAAAAATTCGCCAGATGCTGTAGCACACACCTGTAGTTCAGGCTACTTGGAAAGCTGAGGTGGAAGGATTCCTGGAGCCCAGCAGGTTGATGCTGGGGTGGCCGTGAGAGTGTCACTGCACTCCAACCTGAGTGACAGAGTGAGACTTTGACTCAAAAAAAAAAAAAAGATGTAGAGTACAATTCAGGATTAGGTATACAAGTGGACATTGTACTCAAATATTTAATGTAGAATGTGGACAGGTGTCCTGGGTGAAAGTCAACATATAGCAATAGAGAACAGGACAGTAAAGGACTTTTTGCCAGGCATGGTGGCTCACATCTGTAATCCCAGCACTTTGGGAGGCCAAGGCAGGAGGATTGCCTGAACCCAGGGGTTTGTGATCAGCCTAGGCAACTTGGTGAGACTTCATCTATACAATTTTTTTTAAAAACCCCAAACTGGCCTGTAGTTCTAGTTACTTGGAAGGCTGAGGCAGAAGGATCCCCTGAGCCCAGAAGATCAAAGCTGGAGGGGCCGTGAGTGTGCTACTGCACTCCAGCCTGGGTGACAGAGTGAGAATCCGACTCAAAAATAAATAATACATATTTTAAAAAAGACTTTTCACTGGTTTGTGCTTTCCAAACCAAAATAAGTTCATGAGAATCTTTTATAAATTACTGCAATTATAATAAACTGTCCCTTGATGATCATCATTTAGCAGTGTGTTTACCTATAACTTATAGTCAATAAATAGCAGTGTAGCTATTACTGGGAATATTTACTGTAGGAGACATTGCCCACCAACCACTCTGTAGTGGTGGAATATCGTCAGTTATTTTTATGGGAACTGTATCTTAAATATAGTTTAGGCCAGGCATGGTGACACATACCTGTCGCCTCAGCACTTTGGGAGACTGAGGCAGGAGAATTGCTTGAGGCCAGGAGCTCAAGACCAATGCGGGCAACATAGTGAGATCCTGTCTCTACAAAAAATAAATAAAAATTAGCAGGGCATGGCGGTGGGGTGTGCCTATAGTCCCAGCTACTCCAGAGACTGAGGCGGGACGATTACTTAAGCCCAGGAGTTTGAAGTTGCAGTGAGTTTGACTGCACCACTGTACTCCAGTCTGGGCAGCAGAGTGAGACCCTGTCTCTAAGAATACTACTACTATTACTGCTAATATGCTGTTGTTGTTGAGACTCTATCTTCTTCCAAGAGCTGGTCTGAAGATGAATGCCCTTTCTTTGGCTCTTCAACTGTCTTTTTACATATGCGATGCATACATCCAAAGTTACAATAGTTCTGTTTCTCTCGGTCTCTCTTGGCTTTCTCTTCTCCATCAGCTGTGCCCTAAGGCTGGTACCTCTCAAGGTTGCAAGGAGATAAAGCACTTCTAGAGGTTACATTCAGACACAGCAATGTCACAAGAAGAACTTTCATCACCCGTCTGTGCCTAATCCAGCCATCAGCAAGAAGTGGATTTATTTAGACAAACTAGAATCTGCCACCTGGAGGGACGGATTGACCAGCCTCCCCTAACATGCTTGCTTGTGTAGAGGAGAGTATATTTCTCAGTAAAATCTGGATTCTGTTAGTATTACCAAAATGCCAGGGGTTTGGTCTGAGTTCTGTTTCTCGCTGCACAGTAAACCAGTCACTGAGACAACGGGGATTGGTTGTTTATAGGGTGATATTGAGAAGAGGAGATAGTCAAAACCTGGTTAAGCAACAGAGAGGGAGGGTCTCAAGGAGACTTAACCCTGCGGGAACACCCCCGCACCACCTCTCTTATATATTTGTTGGCCGAAAATGTGGTTAATGTGGTTGAAAGCAGGCTCTCAATCCAGGATGTACTGCTAAAAAGGACTTTTTTCTGCTTAAACACACATGCAGTAACTTAACTTGATCTTGGCTTATTATAATATCATTAACATAGCATTTACATTGCAGTTTTAGCCTCCCCCCCCCAGTGAGCTTTTCTGTGGTACTTGTTGAAAGAAGTTGGGCGCCAGTAATGACTCCACACCCGGCCAGGACCAAGAGATTTATTAAAGCGGCTGTTACAGAGAGGATCTGTAACGGGAAAAA
>NW_007250965.1:284527-308823 GCF_000164805.1 Carlito syrichta | reverse complement strand
GCCAATGCCGTGTTATGGTCCTATTGGACGCATAACAAAGCTGGCTACTGATTGGAGGCTGGCAAGTTTGAAATTTGTGAGCGGGAAGGTTTGAAATTCGCACGCGGGGAATTGTGCTCGCAGAAGCCAGGGACCTCGGGCCTTTGTTGTCTGGTGTGTCCGCGCCATTTTGGAGCCGCCCCTCTGGTCCCTTCCTGCACCCTTCATTTGTGGGTCATATTCAAGATGGAGTAACCTTGGTCAAGGACCTACAAGTGCAGTAAAAATTGGGTCTTAGGAAGTAAGAGGTGGATGAGATGTGAGAGAAATGCTCCCAAAACAGATAAGATAAAAACCACAAATAAACTCCTAGCACTGGTTGCCCATTTCAGGTCCCCTCTTTTTTTCTGGAGAGGTTTGTTGCCTATTAACTCCTTCTTGTCTCTCTCTCTCTCTCTTTTTTTTTTTTGAGTTGAAGTCTCGCTCTGTCACCCAGACTGGAGTGCAGTGGCCACTCCCAGCCACTGCAGCCTTGACCTGCTGGGCTCCGGCAATCCTTCTTACTCAGCCTTCAGAGTAGCTGGAACTACAGGTGCGCACTACCAAGCCTGGTTAATTTTTGATTTATTGTAGAGATGAGGTCTCGCCAAGTAACTCCTTCTTTCACTCATCCTTTTGATGTCCACGTTCCTTAATCTTCTTGGTTGTGGGACAAGAACCCGAGGTTGCTGTTTTAAGTTGACAGTGGAGTTCAAAACTCCTGCAACAATATCAGTCAATGAGAATGGGATATTCTGTCTCAAATCTGTCTCCCCATCCCACTGAATCCACGGATGTATATAGTGAGGCAAGAATGTAGAAGACAGGAATTGGTGGGGGGTAAGGAAGAGGAATTGGTAAACAAGAGGGGTCTAGCATCTCATTGCCTGGGTATGGTGATCTGGTAAGTTTCAGTTCCTTGATGCTATAGGTTTGAGGGTCGGTTTTCTGAGAAAGGAACTCAGATAAGACAAATGTTAAGTTTCAAGCTTTAAGACCAGAAGGGTTCATCCATTTCTATGGTAAAAAAAAATTTTTTTTAAAACCTGTAACCATTAGATCCATGGGGAAGTTGAGCCAGTTTCATTAGAAAGAAGGCAGGGTGAATAGATCCTAGGCAATTTAGGGCATCCAACCCAAGTTACATTTTTCAGTGGCTGGTATCATTGCTTTTTAACAAATTATAGTATGTTTAGTTTGTTATTATTAATTTCATTTGTTGTGGATTGTTTTGCTACACCTACAATGTGTGGTGAAGTATATCTTCTGCCACAATTCTTTGACTATAATTTCTTATAACTAAACAAAATTCTGTGAACACTGGAAACCAAGTGTTTATGGATATGTTATCCACATCTTACTGCCAAAGTGGATATAAGTTCATATTCCTCACCACTGCCACCGATAGCCCCCAAACTTGCTTCTACATTGATCATTGTTATGACCAGATATTTTCCTTAAAAAAAGAGGAAAAAGAAAAAGTGAATTATATGTGTTTGTGGGATGCATTATTCTGCCCAAGAGAATACCCACAAAGGATCAAGAACCTCTGCTTTGGATAGGAATTCCTGTCGGCGTTCCTGCATTCGTCTCTGCCACGACAAAGAAAGACAGGCTCTCTCCCTTGGTGTCATCTGTGCTTCCCACCTTCTCCTCATTAGTCTCTCTATCTGGAATTGGAAGAAACAAGGTCACTTTACTCCATTGATTTCCTCTCACTTCTTTTATAAAGTAAGAAGATCAAGACTTGGAAATTAAAAACACAACCGTTCTGACTGGAGTCATTCCAAGCTAATTATAGCTATTATTAGGCATTAAATCAAACTATTGGCACTTAAGCCACACAAGTTATAAAGTTCAGGCCCTCATCACATCTGACTTAGATTACTCCAGCCACTTCTAACGTGATCTTCCTGACTCCTCCAACCCATCCTTCACACCATTCCAGAGGGACTTTCAAAGACACAAATCTGATTGAGTTACTTCCTTACCTGTAAGCCTTAAAATGCTTTCAACAAAGTCAGTGGGCATCCATGCCCGTTTCTGTTCTGGCCTTTGCTCCTTTCTGTAACCTCATCTCTCACCCCAGTCCTCAGCAAAGTTCCACCAGACAAAGTTCCACCAGACACTCTCATAACTCCATTCTTGCCTGTCAATGCCTCCTGGCTTCCAGCCTTTGTGCACTCCTTCCGTCTACCTGAGATGTGCTCTCTCTCTCTCTACGCCATCCAAACACCCACCTTTCTTAAAAATCTCCCTTTACTCAACCAGGAAAAGTGAGTTGTCGATCTTCAATGCAGGCTTAGCATGGTGGGTTTCCAAGTTAAACTGTTCAGGTTCAAATTCTGGTTCCACCACCAACTGGCTATATGGCCTTGTCAAGAAGTATGTAGAGTTTGAGATTTTATCCTACTTATTATAAGCTGTCAAGTTAGCCTGTTAGTGTTTCATAGATGCTGCCAGAAGACATGGGACTTCTGGGTCAGAGACAAAAGACTTTGTTACTCAGGACAAAAGCAGTAGATAGAGCTGCAGGTTTGTTGGTTCATCGTGTCCCCCAAGTCTTAAGGTGGTGATGCAAGGGGGCTCATCTTGAATGCCTGCACACAAAACTCGTCACATTACAAGAGAGGAACTAAGAGCTTGAGGAAATCACTGCTGTACTATTAACTGGAGTAAGAATCCTTCTCTGTGGAGAAAAAGGAACGCTTATACACTGTTGAAGGGAATATAAATTAGTACAACCCCTATGAAAAACAGTAAGGAGGTTTCTCAAAGAACTAAAATTAGAACTATCATCGGACCCAGCAATTCCACTCCTGGATATCTACCCAAAGCAAAAGAAGTTATTCTATCAAAAAGACACGTGCACTCACATGTTTATCACAGCATTATTCACAATAGCCAAGTCACGGACTCAACCTAAGTGCTCATCAATGAATAATTGGATAAAGAAAAGGTGGGCTGTATACACCAGGGAATACGACACGCCATAGTAAAGAATGAAGTCTTGTCCTCTGTAGCAACACGGATGGATCTGAAAGCCGTTATTCTAAGTGAAATAACTCAGAAAATCAAATCCGTATGTTCTCACTTATAAGTGGGAGTGTAACGGTGGGTGCACATGGACATAAAGTTTTTAAAAAACAGACACTGGAGAGAAAAAAAGCTAAGGGCTGAGGATTGAAAAATTACCTATTAGGTAGAGTGTTCACCACCTGTTAGGTGATGGGTTAGCTAGAAGCCTAAGCCTCACCATTATACAATATGTCCTCATAACAAACCTCCATACGCACCCTCTGAGTCTATAAAAAAAAAAAACTTAAGGTAAAAACAAAAGCTCTGGCTAGGCACAGTAACTCAAGCCTGTGATCTCAGCACTTTGGGAGGCTGAGGTAAGAAGATTGCCTGAGCCCATGGGTTCAAGACCAACCTGGGCAACTTGGCGAGATCTCATCTCTACAGTAAATTTAGAAAAAATTAACTGGGCTTGGTAACCCGCACCTGTACTTCTGGTTACTTGGAAGACTGAGGCAGAAGGATCACCAGAGCCCAGCAGGTTGACCCTGGGATGGCTGTGAGCATGCCACTGCACTCCAGCCTGGGCCATGGACCGAGACTCCGACTCAAAAAACAAATAAATAAATAGAAGCTCTATCTTTGTCCAGGGGAAGATGTTACTTCATCCCTCAAGGTCACTGGCTTAAACACAACCCCAGAAACAGCCCAGTAAAGGGCAGTCAGGCACACCCAGAAAGATGAGGAAGAAAGACACAGGGCCGTGGTGGACTGTCTCTCCCGACAGCTTTGAACTCCACTTAATCTCTTGGTGTCTTAAGTTGAGAGAATAATGGTAACTACATTACAGGGGCTTTGCAAGGGTTAAAAGAGTTAATTCACATTCAGTTCGTAGACCAGCCCAGAACAAGTGACCAGGAAGTGTTAGGGTTCTTTGTTTTTGTTTTTTTTTGAGTTGGAGTCTCACTCAGTTGTCCAGGCTGGAATTCAGTGGCACAATCACAGCCACCACAGCCTCGACATGCTGGGCTCAGGCAATTCTTCCACCTCTGCCTTCCAAGTAGCTGGAACTACTGGTGCCAGCCACCACACTTGGCTAATTTTTTACTTATTGTAGAGACAAGGTCTCACCAAGTTGCCTAGGCTGATCTCGAAGCCATGGGCTCAGGCAATTCTCTCACCTCAGTCTCCCAAAGTGCTGGGATTATAGGTGTGAGCCACTGTGCTCAACCTGGCTTTTTGAATCCTTAATGGGACATTGTATGGACAGTCTCGGTCCCTGTTTCTATTCATAAATGAGTTATATATATTTTTTGAGTTGGAGTCTCACTTGGTCATCCAGGCTGGAGTGCAGTGGTACACTCATGGCCACCGCAGCCTTGACCTGATGGGCTCAGGTGATCCTTCCGCCTCAGTCGTCCAAGTCGCTGGAACTATGCCAGCTAGTTTTTGTGATTTGTTGTAGAGACGAACTCTCACCAAGTTGCCCAGGCTGGTCTCGAACCCACGGGCACAGGCAATCCTCTTGCCTCAGCCTCCCAAAATGCTGGGATGACAGGCTGAGCCACCGTGCCCAACCAGGAAGTGCTAGTTTATTCCTACTAATCCTCCAGTCTGCCTGCTTCCTTCCATATGCATATTTTATTTGTAACTCTTATCCTATCTCAGGATATTGGTTTATACAATTTTCTTTCCTCCTAAGAGTTCCTTGAAGCACATTCATCCTTGCATCCCAGACACCAGTACAGGGTAGGCAATTATTATATGTGTTGATTGAAAGAATGACAGTCTTTCTGTATATCAAACAATGTGATCTAAGTAGAGTCCTCTATACTTTAGACCAGATTTGAGGACCCCTTCATCTTTTGTTGAAAAGAGCCAAGTTGGCGTGGTATTGTGTTTCTGTAGTTTCGGCTATTTGGAAGGCTGTGGCAGAAGGATTGCCAGAGCCCACCAGGTTGACTCTGGGGTGGCCGTGAACGTGCCGCTGCACTCCAGCCTGGGTGATGGAGTGAGACTCCAACTCAAAAAACAAAAAGAAAAAGAGAAAAGCTAAGTCATTCTATTTTAGGGAGCTCACTTTTCTAACCGAATAATATGGAATGGCAATCCACCAGTCCAGGAAGATGAAGTCATTCCTCCAATGGCTGGGAAATTATCTAGTCTCATCTGTATCCATTTGCCTCAAATGGGAATGGCGATAATGTCTACCCTGTGGGCCAGTTGGGAGGATTAAATGAGTTGATGGTGCAAAATGCTTACAAGTACACTTGGCACGTGCCAAGTCCATGGTAGCTCTTTGCTTCTCGTCAGATCCCACATCCGCTTATACTCCGCGAGTTATAGGAAATCATCATTTAGAGGCAGTTCAGGCATTTGTGGTGAAGGAGAGAAAACACAGAAACCTAGTTCCTACTATTATTATTGCTTTAATTCAGAAAGCAAGTGTGAGGGGGAATCCCAAAACACCCAGACTCTATTTACAAAAAATTATGTATTTATTCCTACATGTTTAAACTTCAGCCACCTTCAAGGTACTCTTCTTTTGATGCAACGCACCTATTCAGTTGCTTTTCCCACTGCTCAAAGCAGGTTTTGAACTCATCAATTTTGATGCTTTTTAGTACTTCTGCCATTTTTCCCCCGCCTCTTCCGTGTTGGCCAAACGTTTCCCTGTGATGACTTTTTCATCTGGAGAAACAAAAAAGAAAGTTGCTTGGGGTGAAAGTGGGTGAAGAGGGAGGGTGGGACATGGGGATTATGACATTTTTGGTCAAAAGCTGCCAGACACTCAGCATGATGTGGGCAGGTGCGCTCTTAAATCACCCATCACGAAATGGGCAAATGCATTGAAAGAATCTCAAAAAAAAAATTTCACTGTAGCTGAACGCAGCCTCTCACAACAACATTAGCTGGTACACTGATACCCATGGGTTCCCAGGACACTTACCTCGCGAAGGAAGCTTGTACTAAGATAATTCAGTTTTGGGGGGAGTCCCCCCTTGTGTCTCTGGGAATGGGAGTCCGATGGGTCATCGTTCCATCAACAGCTTCTCGGAGAACAATACAGGTGAACCCATGGCAGCTGTTCCTGGAGGCCCCTGAGACCTGATGAGTTTCCTCTACCCAGACAGAAACAGCCATAAGAGGTGACCCAGCACTGATGCTGTTTTATGACTGGCAGCTCAATACATCTCTAAAGAATGAATACATAAATTATGCCTGAATAAACAAATGAAGAATGAGAAAGCCACTGAAACAATTTAACCTGGACACTGCTTCATGTGCCTGATAGGAAGCCATCGCCTGGTAATTTTTTCTGGAACAAACTAGGCTCTGGCTGAATGACTGTTGCTATTATAACGTCAGATTCTTTCAGCTGGGTTTCTTGAAATTACGGCCCTTCACTCTGCTTCTTTGACTGTGCAAACCTTGCTGGAAAAAAAAAAAAGGCTTTCCCTGTTCCTTGGCACCGTGTGCTGTTTCGTTAGCTAGAAAATGCAGCCTTTTAATCGCCATGTGCTTTACTGGTCTCCTGTGTCTACTAAACAACCAAAGCCCCTCTCACCTCAGAAACATTAGGACTGAGAAATGCTTATGGCCCTGCGGGTGAGACAAGATTGACTACAGGTCTGTGCTTTCTTTGGATTTCACAACAAGACCTGTGTTGTTTCTCCTACCACAGACTACCTAGGGCGGGGATTTCACCCAAGGGGGGTGCCAGGGTTCACTCCGCCCTGATGACACACACCTGCCTGACCCTCCAGAGAGCCATCACACTGCTTCTCCAAGGTGGAACGGGGAGGGGGGGTGGGGAGGACGCATAACATGGCGATCGATAGACAGGATTGTTCAACAAGGTCAGGACACTGGAGAGTGGGAATTCTAGTCCCAGTTCTAATCCCACCTGGCCTTGTTATAGGTGTAAAGCTTTTTATGTGTGTGCATTGTGTGTGTGTAATATACATGTAAAAATATATGGTCTTCAAAAGATATTTAACAACCATAGAATAGGATAACTAAAAGGGGCTTTTTTGAAATCAGTAAGGGTAATATGTCAAAATCAAATACTTCGGTGAGAACTGGTCTAGAATTAGCTCTTTCATGTCCTGACTCCCAACCTAAAGCACTCGCCATTCTGAATCCCAATTTCTCTTCTGTGCCCCTCAATATGAACTATCACAAAGAGTCATTTGCACCCAAAATAGTCCACCTGAAGAACTCAAGCTCATCTTCTGAAAATATAACATCCAGGCCAGACGCAGTGGCTTATACCTATAATCCCAGCACCTTGGGAGGCTGTGGTGAAAGGATTGCTTGAGTCCAGGAGTTCGAGATCAGGTTAGGCAACATAGTGAGACGTCATCTCTACAAAAAATGTAAAAATTAGTCGGGCATGGGGACATGGACCTGTAGTCCCAGCTACTCAGGTGGCTGAGGCAGGAGGATCGCCTGAGCCCAGAAGGTCAAGGCTGCAATGAGCCTGGATCACATCACTGCACTCCAGACTGGGTGACAGAGTGAGTCTCTCTCTCTCTCTCTCTCTCTCTCTCTTGGTTATCCATTTGTTTGTTTATTGAGTCAGGCTCTCACTCTGTCTCCAAGGCTGGAGTGCAGTGACATGATAACAGTTCACCGCAGCCTCAACCTTCTGAGCTCAGGTGATCCTCCCACCTCAGTCTCCTACATATCTCCTATATATCTCCTACATATCCCACCTCAGTCTCCTACATATCTCAGTCTCCTACATACATTACTGCCCTATCTTATTATTTTTCTATTTTCTCTGGAGACATGGTCTTGCTATGTTACTCAAACTGGTCTCGAGCACTGAGCCCCAAAAATCTTCCCACCACGGCCTCCCAAAGTGCTGAGATGATATGTGAACCACTGTGCCCAGCTGATTTCTTATCCCACACATGGGACAGGTGAGCAGTGCCAGGGAATTAAGGCCTCAGGAGCAGCCCTCAACCAACAAAGGATGGAAGTTGGTGAATGAAGATCTCAGCTCTCCTGCCTCTTGGGGTAATCCTTACAGGTATACTCTGGGTATTTTCTGGGAGACCTGAGCAGGACTGAGCCATGGGTGTCCAAAGAGGTCACCCTCCTGGGAAGGCCGGCCCCATTGCTTCCTTCCTTCCACTCTTCCACTTCTTCTGGGTGCACTTCCTAAATAAACTGCTTCTATCCAAATCCCCTCCCTAGGGCCCCACTTTTGGACCAGGTCAAACTAATAGAAGGAAGTTCGCATTAATTTCCCCAGAGAAAGAATATAGTTGAATGAATAGGTATGTCACCCAATATTTTTAGGACCACGTGTTCCAGTTCTGTTTATGGCTCTAGCATGTGAACCAGCGTATCTGAGTAGTCTTACTTATCTAATAATATCTGAGGGAAATGGTAACAAAGGACAATGAACAATCCTGTAATTATTTGCAAATGTTAAATGTCATTTTTATAATGTAATAAGCAAAAATTACACAGTTTTAAAAGAGAGTTTTCTGGTTATAAAAGTAAAACACAGTCAGTATATTAAAGTTGGAAACAGAAATACTTAGAGAGAAAAATGAAATGTCCTAATTATCCCATCATGGCTTTTAAAATTTAAATGTACAGCCTTTGGGTGCTTTCCCCCCCATGAATATATATTTAAGCAAAATGAGCTCACATTGTATAATCAGTATTAGAACATGATTTTTCATTTACCAAGAAACAGATGTGTAGCTCTAAGTGGTACTCCAGGTATTTTTTTTTTTTTTTTTTTTTTGAGTTGGAGTCTCACTCTGTCGCCCAGACTGGAGTGCAGTGGCCGCTCCCGGCCACTGCAGCCTCGACCTGCTGGGCTCCGGTCATCCTTCCGCCTCAGCTTTCCAAGTAGCCGGAATTACAGGCATGCGCTACCACGCCCAGCTGATTTTTTGATTTATTGTAGAGATGAGGTCTCGCTGCCCAGGCGGGTCTCGAATCCGCGGGCTCAGGCAATCCACTCACTTCAGCCTCCCAAAGGCGTGGGATTACAGGCTGAGCCACTGATTACTCTGTCATATAGGTTGGAGTTGACCCACCGGGCATCGGCAATCCTTCCACCTTAGCCTTCCAAGTAGCCAGAACTACAAGAGTGTGCTACCACGCTCAGCTAATTTTTTGACTTATTGTAGAGATGAAGGCTCGCCAAGTTACCCGGGCTGGTCTCGAACCCGTGGGCTCAGGCAATCCACTCACCCGGCCCAGGTGTTTTAGAAAGTGCATTCATTCTATCAATCTGCAGGATCCCAACTGATGCATGCTGTCAGTTCTATATATTTCATTCTCTCCTAGACACTAAAATGAAAGCAGACAAAGGTCAAAATGAATTCATATTTACTTAGCATCCTCCATGAGATCACGGATTTTCTTTGTCCTACTTTGTTACATCTGAAGTTTAGAACAAGGCTGGACACAGTATGCCTTCAATAACTCTTTATTAAATAAAGGCCCTAATCAGCAGAGCATCTGACAGCGTCTTACTGACTCGACTGGTCTCGCTATGTAGTCAGGAAGAAGCGAAAGTCAGTGCGGAACCGTTCACCTTGTAAGAACTTCTGGAATGGTCACACTACATTTTCTCGACTTTGTTTCTTTATCCATATGTCAGACTTTCCTGACATCAACAGCAATCGAACCTTGTTAACTCTGTAGCAACCTAACGACCCAGAAGAGGAGCTTGTTTGCCCAAGGGCCAGACAACTCACTCCACTTGATGGAACTCTCCCTTGCCTTGTAATCATCCAAGTCAAGTTATATTTGTCGAAGAGATGGTTGGGGGCATTCTGACTGCATTTTACTGCTGTAACCAGATATTATCATGGAGGCTCTTTTTTTCTTTTCTTTTCTTTTCTTTTCTCTCTTTCTTTTTTTTTCTTTTTTGGGGGGGGTTGGAAACTCACTTTGTCACCCAAACAGGAGGGCAGTGGCACGCTCATGGCCACCACAGCCTCAACCAGCTGGGTTCAGGCGATCCCTCCCCTTCAGCCTTCAAAGTAGCTGGAACTACAGGCATGTGGCGCCACACCCAACTAATTTTTTGATTTATTGTAGAGATGAGGTCTTGCCAAGTTGCTTAGGTTGATCTTGAACCTGTGGGCTCAGACAATCCTCTCACCTCAGCCTCCCAAAGTGTTAAGATTATAGGCATGAGCCACCGTGCCCAGCCTCATTTTATTTTATTTTGAGTTGGAGTCTCACTCCGTCGCCCTGGCTGGAGTGCAGTGGCACACTCACGGCCACCCCAGCATCGACCTGCTGGGCTCCAGGGATCCTTTCGCCTCAGCCTTCCAAGTAGCCGGAACTTCAGGCGAGTGCTACCACTCCTGGCTAATTTTATTTATTTATTTGGAGACGAGGTGTCACCAAGTTTCCTGGGCTGGTCTCGAACCCGCGGGCTCAGACAATCCACTCGCCTCAGCCTCCCAAAGTGCTGGGATGACAGGCTGAGCCACCGAGCCCGTTCCTCATTTTCTTTTTAACTTGCAATCTTCAATGATGTGGCCATATACCTGCTATTCAGCAGAGTCACGGACCCACTGTCAAAGCGCCTGTGTCCAGGGTGTCACCAACTCTCAGTGTCCTAAAATCATGAGAGGAGCTGTAAACAGAGCCTCAAACAGGCCCTTAATTCTCGCCTGTGAGACCAGAAAAGGTCTTTATGATTTATTTCACTTCGGTTCCCACCTCCTGAGGGCTTTTAGAGCTTGGCTAAGTGCAGTTGTCACTTTTCTGGTGCCTTCAAGAGTCACGCGGCTAAGCTGGCTCCACATTGGCAATGTCACTCTGGACCGGGCATGGTGGCTCACACTTGTCATCCCAGCACTTTGGGAGGCTGAGATGGGAGGATCATTGGCGCTCAGGAGTCTGAGACCAGCCTGGGCAACATAGCAAGACTCTGTCTCTACAAAAAAAAAAAAAAATGTTTTTTTAGCCGGGCTCGGTGGCTCAGTCTGTAATCCCAGCGCTTTGGGAGGCCGAGATGAGTGGATTGCGTGAGCCCGTGGGTTCAAGACCCGCCTGGGCAACCTGGCGAGACCTCATCTCTGCAATAAATCAAAAATTAGCCGGTAGCGCAAGCCTGTAGTTCCAGCTCCTTGGAAGGCTGAGGCGGAAGGATCGCCAGAGCCCAGCAGGTCGAGGCTGCGGTGGCCGGGAGCGGCCACTGCACTCCAGTCTGGGTGACGGAGTGAGACTCCAACTCAAAAAAAAAGAAATAATTTTTTTTTAAAATTAGCCAGCTACTCGGGAGGCAGAGGCAGAAGGATCGCCTAAGCCCAGGAGGTTGAGATGCAGTGAGTCAGTGGAAAAACTGTCTTTGGTGAGGCTGGCTGCACGAGTGAAGATTCCGCGCCTACGGCTCCTCTCAAACTCGGAACACCGGGGAGGTGGGCTCGGCTGACAGGTGTGCCCGGCACCCAACCAGACCTTCCCGTGCTGCCACACATTGTCTCATTTTGAAATAGTGTCTGCCATTTTCGTCCTGGAAAAATGAGCTTCATGGCCTAGACGGAGTGGGCAGGCCACGGGGAAGAGCCGGAAGGGCTCACCTGCGGCCATGTCAGCAACATGAGTCCCATGCGCCCATCTTTGTAGCTCCGAGGAGTCATCACGGGGCCTTGAATGTGGAGGGCATTCGTGCACAGTGACTTACATCGAACTGAAGAGAACCAGTCATCGACTGAAATATCTTCATAGTTGCCTTTGTATGGTTTGGGGATAAAAGTAGCTCACTACTTCAGCTCTAAAGAAACAAAGAGGGAGAGTCATGATTCTCTTATGCGGCCTGGTCAGAAAAAGAGCTTTTTTTTTTTTTTTAGTCGAAGTATCACTCTATCGTCCAGGCTAGAGTGCAGCAACACCATCGTGGCTCACCACAGCCTCAACTTCCTGTGCTCAGGGATCCTTCTGCCTCAGCCTCCCAAGTAGCTGGGACTACAAGCACGCACCACCACCCCTGGCTAATTTTTTGATCTTTTTTGTAGAGACGATGTCTTGCTATGTTGCCCACGCTGGTCTCCAACTCCTGGGCTCAACCATCTTCCAGCCTCAGCCTCCCAAAGCGCTGGGATTACAGGCGTGAGCCACTGCACCCAGGCTTGAGCTGTTCTTAGTAATTACTCATGGAGCCGATTGGTATAGTTAGGACGAGTATTCTGTTTGGATTACTAATATGCAGTCATCAGTGGGCAGAGATATAGTCGACCCCAAATCTTCCCACGCCTCAGTTTTCTCATTCATACGGTAAGGGTAGATAATGGCAGGAAATATTCACGTGCTAAACTGTTTGAGGAACCTAAACACAGTAAAATATTACACAGAGAACTTTAAAGACAGGAAGAAGAGAGAAGAAGTCAATCTTTACTGATACATTTCATCAAAATAGAATTTAAAAATCCCTGACCCGGCTCAGTGGCTCAGCATGTCATCTTAGCACTTTGAGGGTCGAGGTGAGTGGACTGCCTGAGGCCGTGGGTTCGAGACCAGTCCAGGCAACTTGGTGAGACCTTGTCTCTGCAATAAATCAAAAATGAGCTGGGCATGGTAGTCCGCGCCTGTAGTTCCGGCTACTTGGAAGGCTGGGGCAGAAGAATCACCGGAGCCCAGCAGGTCAATGCTGGGGTGACCGTGAGCTTGCCACCGCACTCCACCTGGGTGACAGAGTGAGATTCCGACTCAAAAAAAAAAACCAAAAAAAACCCTGCCTTGAATAACACAATTTAGAATAAATAGCTGACATAGATAAAATGCCAAAAAATAACAGATGATTCCTAAAGTAATATGAAGTGGAAGACAATTTTTAAATTAGTTGTGGTGTTCTCCTCCACAAAGAGTGATGGGGAAAAGTTCCATCTAACTACCCCAAATGAGAGAGTTTCCGGTGAAAGTAACTCCTGCTAGCAGCGTGTAGTATGTAGCATGTAGCATGTAATGTGTGCACATGTCACAACACGCAACTGCCCCTAAACTTTCCGCCTGATGTTCTGGCTAGTTCTCTAAGATACTCTTAGCATCAGCAAGATTACAGTGGCATTTTTATCTTTATGAAGGCGAGGCTGGGACTTTAAGTCAGATCATCCATCTCTTGGCCTTACAAACTGCCCGTGAGGAAGAAAACTATCTTGAAAGCGTACACTTAAGGGCCGGGTGCGGTAGCTCAAGCCTGTAATCCCAGCACTTTGGAAGCCGGGGCAAGAGGATTGCCTGAACCCAGGGGTTCCAGACCAACCTGGACAACTCAGTGAGGCCCTGTCTCTACAATAAATAAAAAATTATCCGGGCATGATAGTGTGTGCTTGTAGTTCTGGCTACTTGGAAGGCTGAGGTGGAAGGATTGCTGGAGCCCAACAGGTTGACACTGGGGTGGCCATGAGAGTGCCACTGCACTCCAGCCTGGGTGACAGAGTGAGACCCTGACTCATAAAAAGCGCACCCTTAAGTTTGCAGGAGCCGGATATAAAGGGAAGGCCACTACCTGGGGACATCAGAGCACCTGGATCAGAATCCTCAACACATATCTATTCAGCATCTATTAGGGGCCTGGTCCTATGGGAAGCCCTGGGTCATACAATTAAAGAATAGGAAAATCCACTGGGCATGGTGGCTCACGCCTATAATCCCAGTACTTTGGGAGACCAAGGTGAGAGGATTGCCGGAGCCCAGGGGTTCAAGACCAGCCTGGGCAACTTGGCAAGACCTCATTTACAATACATCAAAAAATTAACCGGACGGGGTAGTGCACACCTGTAGTTCCAGCTACTTGGAAGGCTGAGGCAGAAAGGTCACCTGAGCCCAGCAGGTCGACGCTGGGGTGGCCATGAGCGTGCCACTGCACTCCAGCCTGGGTGACAGAATGAGACTCTGACTCCAAAAAAGAAAAAAAAAGCATAGGAAAATCACTCTAAATGGATCAAAGACCTAAACGTAAAACCTCAAACTAACAACCACCAAAAAAAGCGTAGGAAAACCCCTGCCTGCAGAGGGCTCGCAGCTCGGAGTGCAAGGCGGGAAATAGACAACCCCAAGCACCCGTGGTGATGAGCCTTACAAGTACCGAGTCCTGGAGCGCACTGCCGTCTGGCGGGCGTAAGCCAAACCTGACCGAGGCAGGGCTGAAGCCAGTAGAGGCTTATTCGGCCAGGGTTGAGGACACTCGTGCAGAAGGAGCAACATGAGTCACAGGAGGATCTGCAATCTGTGCTTTTTTCCAAAGAGGGTTTGGGGGACTTTAATATTTACAGAGTTTTGAAAGAGCAAGCAGGAAGGAAGGAAAAAGGAGGGGAGCGGGTCATGGGGCGGGTGGGTCCATTCTTGTGAGGCTTGATTAGCGCTCAGTGAATCTACATTTTACACACCAAAAGAAGAGAGCAGAAGAAAAAGTCAGACAGCCCTGAGACATGGACCACAATACCCAGCGGGTCTCATGGTGTACTAGGGTTCTCTTTGGTAGAGAAAGAAGCCACGTGAGTGTTCTGTCAGGACAGCATGGGAAGCTGGGCTCCGTGGCTCAGCCTGTCATCCCACGCCTTTGGGAGGCTGAGATGAGTGGATTGCCTGAGCCCGCGGGCTCGAGACCCGCCTGGGCAACTTGGCAAGACCTCATCTCTACAATACATCAAAAAATGAGCTGGGTGTGGTAGCGCACACCTGTAGTTCCAGCTACTTGGAAGGCTGAGGCGGAAGGATCGCCGGAGCCCAGCAGGGCGAGGCTGCGGTGGCCGGGAGCGGCCACTGCACTCCAGTCTGGGCGATGGAGTGAGACTCCGACTCAATAAATAAATAAATAAGACAGCGTGGGAGAGTCACTGCACAAGCTCTCAGGGTTTCAGACCAGGGGAGTCCACCCTTTTGCTTCCCTGGGTGGTATCGAGTAAAGAGGAATTGTCTTGGGCTGCGTATAAATTATATAATATAGTTCGTGTATATACATAATAAGATTTCTTTTATTTTTTTAAAATAAAGTTTAGAAAAATGAGAACCATAAAAAAGCGGTGGGAAATTTGATCTTGTTTTTGTAAAATGAATCTATCCATGCCTGGCTGGGCCAGAAGTGGCCGCAGTTCTTCGTGGGTTCTCAAGGCGCTCGTCAGAAATGTGTGTGCGTATGTTGCTCTTTGCGTGCCTCATCACTGAAAACGGTTGCTCGGCTGGGTGTGGCGGCTCATGCCTGTCTTCCCAGCACTTTGGGAGGTGGAAGCAAGAGCACTGCCTGAGTCCAGGAGTTCAAGACCAGCCTGGGCAACATGGTGAGACCGCGTCTCTACAATACATCAAAAAATTAGCCAGGTGTGGTGGCACACGCTTGTGGTTCCAGCTACTCGGAAGGCTGAGGTGGAAGGATCTGAGCCCCGCAGGTCGAGGTTGCAGTGACCGTGAGCATGCTGGTGAACTCCAGCCCAGGCGACAGACTCTGATTCAAAAAAAAAGGAAAGAAAGAAAACAATTGCTCACCAATGTATGTTGCTGCCAAAAAGCGAGGTCATGAATAAGGTGTGATTGTGAACTTCAAAAACAGAACTACGCATGGGGTCACGAAGAAAATAAATGCTAAAAAAAAACCACATGATGTTCAAGGATTTGGGGGCGCCACATGGCTGGCTGTCCTAGGCCACGTGCACCCCACAGGCCGTGGGTTGGGCATGGCTGTTCTACACCAAGGCCATGTTGTCTCACTCAAAGAACCATATGTCATTTACAAAGCTGCTCCCCAGGCAAGCCACTGAGCTCTGGACAAAAAGGAGCATCTGGTTGAAATGGATCAAGTGAGGCTCCAGCAGCAATGGGATCGTTGTGAAATGAAACTTGTACACAAGAAACGAATGTTCTGATGAGGAAGGCTGGTCAGCTTTAGTGGATGAAAATTAACTCACATAATACACGATCTGTATATTAGTAGAATAAAGGACAAACACCACATAACTTTTCTTATGTATTTATTTATTTTTGAGTCAGGGTCTCACTCTGTCACCCAGGCTGGAGTGCAGTAGCACTACTCACTATTGCCTCAACCTCCTGGGCTCAGATGATTCTTCTGCGTCAGCCTCCCAAGTAGCTGGGACTACAGGCATGCACCACCATATCTGGTTCATTTTTTAAAAAATCAGTTTTGGTGGAGATGAGATCTCGATATATTGTCTCGGCTGGTCTCAAACTCCTGGGCTCAAGCAATCCTCCCACCTTGGCCTCCCAAAGGACTGGAATTACAAGCGTGAGCCACCATGCTCGGCTCCACATGACCATTTCAATAGATGCAGATAAAGCATTTGACACAATCCAACACCCTTTCATAATTAAAAAAACACGGAACAAACTAAGAATAGAAGGGAAATTCCTCTACTTGATACAGTCAAAAGGCATCTGTGAAAAACCCACAGCTGACATAGTACTTCATGATGAAAGACTGAATGCTATCCTGCCAATGTCAGAAACAAAACCAGGATGTCTGCTCTCACGACTTCAACAATGTGCTAGAGGGTCTGGCCAGGGTAATTAGGCAAGAAAAAGAAATAAAAGGCATCCAGATTGGAAAGGTGGAAGCATAGACATCTCTATTCACAGATGAAATAATCCTACATACAGAAAATCCTGAGTAAGCCACAAAAATTTATCACAGCTACTAAATGAGTTTAGCCAATTGGCAGGATGCAAAATCAGTATTCAAAAATCAACTGTATTTCTATGCACTAGCAAGAACAACCTGCAAATGAAAATAGGAAAACAGGTCGGGCTTGGTGGTTCAGCCTGCCATCCCAGCACTTTGGGAGGCCGAGGCAAGTGGATTGCCTGATCCCACAGGTTGGAGACCAGCCCGGGCAACTTGACGAGACCTCATCTCTACAAGAAGTCAAAAAAAATTACGCGGGCATGGTAGAGTGTGCCTGTAGTTCTGGCTACTTCGAAGGCTGAGGCGGAAGGATCGCCAGAGCCCAGCAGGTCGATGCTGGGGTGACCGTGAGCGTGCCACTGCACTCTAGCCTGGGCAACAGAGCGAGACTCCAACTCAAAAAAAGAGAAGAAAGAAAAAGAGAAAAGAAAATAGGAAAACAATTTCATTTACAACAGAATAAAAATAAACTTAGGGTAATTTAATAGAAGCAATAGAAAGTTTGAATGCTAAAAATTGAGAACATTGTTAAAATATATTAAATAAGGCATAACTAAGTGGAAAGAAATCCTGTATTCACAGACTGGAAGACTTATTATGTCACAATTACATAATTATATCATTGTTATTATAGCAATGTTCTCCAACTCGATCCACAGATTCAACACAATTCCTGGAAAAATCTGTTTCTTTATTGGCAGAAGTTGACAAGCTAAACCTAAAATTCAAATAGAAATGCGAAGGATCAAAAATAACCAAAACAATCTTGAAAGAACAAGAACAAAGTTGGAGGACTCACACTTCCCAGTTTTAAAACTTGCTACAAAGCTACAGTAACAAAGACACTTTTGTAAGAATGGATATGCAGATCACTAGCACAGAATCAAGAGTCCAAACATAAACATTGGCATTTATGATCAGTTGATTTTCCGCAAGTATGCTAAAGACAATTCAATGTGGCAAAGAATAGTCTTTTGACAAATAGTTCTGGGACAGCTAAATATCCAGGTCCAAAAAAAAAAAAGTACCTTTGGGAGGCTGAGGTGAGTGGATTGCCTGAGCCCGCGGGTTCGAGACCCGCCTGGGCAGGCGAGACCTCATCTCTACAATAAGTCAAAAAAATTAGCCCGGCGTGGTAGCGCACACCTGTAGTTCTGGCTGCTTGGAAGGCTGAGGCGGAAGGATCGCCGGAGCCCAGCAAGTCGAGGCTGCGGTGGCCGGGAGCGGCCACTGCACTCCAGTCTGGGTGACAGAGTGAAACTCCAATTCAAAAAAAAAAAAAAAGTGAACCCTACTACGCACCATGTTTAAAAAATGAACTCACACAGGATCAAAGACCTAAATGTAAGGGCTAAAGCTACAAAAGTCTTAGAAAGAAACAAGCATTCATCTTCATGACTCTGTCTAGGCAATGGCTTCTTCCTCCCTAGAAACAGTAGGGTTGACCTTCAAAGAGTCTGCCCTACACAGCTTTGAAGATTTCTCACACACTTTGTGTGTTACTTTTGCTAGAGGTAGGGCTCTAGACACCATCTTTGCCATACAACACACGACATGCTCAGATGGTACACGTGTATACACACACACACACACACACACACACACACACACACACACACACACAGTATGGCCGTAGCCACTCAGAAAGCCTGAATCAGTCTTTTCAAATCCTACACATCTTCAGTTGAGGTAGTAGAAGGAGGTGGTCCCTGGACAGCAATCTCTCCGGCTAAACCAGAAACAGTAGAGTCATGCTGGTCCTGAAACAGTTTTAAATATAGCCTGGAGTATTCCGTGCCTCTATAAACGGAAACGAAACTGGGTTTAAAGAACTGCCCAAGCCAGATGCACAAAGGTCTTGATCGTCTCCTCTGAAACTGAAAGAGGAACCAGAAAGAATCTTTCCCAAGGGAGTGCATGCACCTGCAGGGGAGCGTTGGGGCGTTCCCTGAGCGCAGTAAATGCTCTAGCCAGGGAACGTGAGTTGGGGGGGGCCAGTGGCCAAGAGGCCCATTCTCCGGATTTTAAGCCATCAGTATGTCTGTGGCAGCAGCAGTCAGGAAGGAGCAAAGACAATTCTCAGAATAAGAGAAAAAAAAATTTTTTTTTTTTATATGGGAGTCTCACTCTGTCGCCCAGACTGGAGTGCAGTGGCTGCTCCCGGCCACCACAGCCTTGACCTGCTGGGCTCCGGCGATCCTTCCACCTCAGCCTTCCAAGTAGCTGGAACTACAGGCGTGCGCTACCACGCCCGGTTAGTTTTTGATTTATTGTAGAGATGAGGTCTCGCCAAGTTGCCCAGGCGGGTCTCGAACCCACGGGCTCAGGCAATCCACTCACCTCAGCCTTCCAAAGTACGGGATTACAGGCTGAGCCACTGAGCCCAGCTGAGAGAAAATATTTGCAAATCATGTACCTGATAAGGGTCTAGTAGCCAAAATGTATCGAGAACTTTTACAACTCAATAAAAATGGCAAAGAACTCTTTTCCTTTCTTATTTTGAACACTCTAAAAAGGTAGCAAATTTCTTTCTTAAGTTATTAATATTATTATTATTATTATTATTTTGAGTTGGAGTCTCACTCTGTCACCCAGGCTGGAGTGCAGTGGCACACTCACAGCCACCCCAGTGTTGACTTGCCGGGCTCTGGCAATCATTCTGCCTCAGTCTTCCAAGTAGCAGGAACACCCAGCTAATTTTTGATTTATTATAGAGACGAGGTCTCACCAAGTTGCCTGGGCTAGTCTTGAACCTGCAAGCTCAGGCAATCCACACGCTTTGGCCTCCAAAGTTCTGGGATTACAGGCTGAGCCACCAAGCCCGGCCATTAATTTTAATTATAGCAAAATATACATAACACATAATTAACCATCCTAATCATTTTAAAGTGTATAGTTCAGTGGCATTGAGTACATTTAGGAGTATATTGTTGTGAACAACTCAATTTTTTTATTTTTTTTTTGAGTTGGAGTTTCACTCCATATCCCAGGCTAGAGTGCAGTGGCACACTCACGGCCATCCTAACTTTGACCTGCTAGGCTCCGGCGATCCTTCCACCTCAGCTTTCCAAGTAGCTGGAACTGGAGGTGTGCGCTACCGCACCCAGCTAATTTTTGATTTATTGTAGAGATGGGGCCTTGCCAAGTAGCCCGGGCTGGTCTGGAACCCACGAGCTCAGGCAGTCCACTCACCTCAGCCTCCCAAAGTGCTGGGATTTCAGGCTGAGCCACCAAGCCCAACCACTATTTTTAATTATGGTAAAATATACATAACATATAATTAACTGTCCTAACCATTTTAAAGTGTACAGTTCAGTGGCATTAGGTACATTTAGGCATATGCTGTGGTGAACAACGCAATTTTAAAAAATTTTTAATTTTAAATATGTGGGGGTACAATTCAGGGTTAGGTATACAAATGTTCATTATGCAGGTGCCCTTACAATCCAATTTTTTAAATGGGCAAAAGGCTTGAATAGACATTTCTCCTGAAGTGATTTACAAATGGCCAAGATGCAGATAAAAAGATGCTCAACATCACTAATCATGGGGGAAACGCAATTCAAAACCACAATGAGTCATCACTTCACATCCTTAGGAAGAGAAAATCACAAACGTTGGTGGGTGGATTGAGGAACTGAACCTTGTATGCTGCTGGTGGGGATGTAGAATGACACAGCCCCTGTGGAAAACAGTGTGGCAGTTCCTCCAAGAATTAAACAGGATTTGTAATGCGACTCAATCATTTTACTCCTAAGTATGTCTCTAGAGAATTGAAAACATATGTTTATGCAAAAATGTGTCCGTGAAAGCAGCATTATTCATGACAGACAAAAAAGTGGAAATAAACCCAACGGCCATCAATGAATGAATGGATGAACAAAATGTGGTATGTCTAAAAAGATGAAATATTATTCAGTCCTCAAAAAGCCATGAAGGAGGGCACCGTGACTCATGCTTGTAATCCTAGTACTTTGGGAGGCTGAGGCGGAAGGATTACTTGAGTCCAGGAGTTCAAGACCAACCTAAGTAACATAGTGAGATCTCGTCTCTACAAAAATTTTTTTAAAAAGCCCGTCGGCCGGGCTCGGTGACTCAACCTGTAATCCCAGCACTTTGGGAGGCCGAGGTGAGTGGATTGTCTGAGCCCACAGGTTCAAGACCAGCCTGGGAAACTTGGTGAGACCTCACCTCTACAACATAACGAAAAATTAGGTGGGTGTGGTAGCACGTCTATAGTTCCAGCTACTTGGAAGGTTGAGGTGGAAGGATCGCCAGAGCCCAGCTGGTTGATGCTGGAGTGGCTGTGATTGTGCCATGGCCCTCCAGCCTGGGTGACGGAGTGAGACTCCAACTCAAAAAAAAAAAAAAAAAATTAGCCGGTCATGGTGGCACATTCTTGTAGTCCCAGCTACTTGGGAGACTGAGGCAGAAGGACCATCTGAGCCTAAGAGGTTGAGCTTGAGGTGAGCCGTGATCACGACACTGCAGTCCAGCCGGGATGACAGAGTGAACAGAGTGAGACTCCTATTCAAAAAAAAAAGAAGGCAGGGCACGGTTGCTTAAACCTGTAATCCCAGCACTTTGGGAGGCCGAGGCGAGAGGATTGTCTGAGCCCAGAGGTTCGAAACCAGTCTGGGCAACTTGGTGAAACCTTGCCTCTACAATATAACAAAAAATTAGCTGGGTGTGGTAGCACAGGCCTATAGTTCTGGCTACTTGGAAGGTTGAGGTGGAAGGATTGCCTGAACCCAGCCTGCTGACGCTGGGGTGGTCGTGAGCATGCCACTGCACTCCAGCCTGGGAGACAGAGTGAGACTCTGACTAAAAAAAAAAAAAAAAGAATGAAGTACTGATATGTACCATAACATGGATGAAACTTGAAAACATCAGCCAGGCACTAAAGGCCACATATTGTATGACTCAATTTGCATGCAATATCCAGAACAGCAAATCCACAGAGACAGGAAGTAGATTAGTGGCTGCCAGAAGTTGGAGGAAGGGTAGAATGGCGGGGCGGCCTCAGCAGAACACAGGAGCTAACCTACTGGGGCTTTGCTTATTAGCACGGAATCACCTAGTCTACCATGATTAACAGAGGCTGATGGGCCCAGACCGCACTAGGGCATCTTCCAGTATCCCAAGAGATTGATAATTAATTATGGCCTCCCTTTCTTCTTCTGTTTGGAAAGTGTGTCCCCAGATTCTTTTACATACCCCAAGGACAGGTAATGGCTGGCTAGTTTTGGCAGCCTGGGGCCTCTCTAATTTGACTGGTTTTCTCTTTTTCCTCAAGGTGCAGATGCCTTTAGAAGAATGTGTTTTGAGATTCCCTGGGGTGCCTGGAGGCCACTCCGGAATGAGCTTCTCTTCTCAGTCTCCGGCTCTGAGAACTGAGTTCTACTCCTACCTTCCTCAGCGCTACTCAGAGGGATTCTCCCATTATCTAGGTCAGCACAGGGGCTTCCTTCTGTAGTTCCTGTCCTCCCAAACTCTGCTACTGCCCCTGTATTCCACGCCCCCTCTCCTAATCTACCCTCCCTGGATTTGCCTGAAAGGCCTGGACTGACCTGCATTTGTCATGTCTCTTATGGGTTCGATTGTCGGAATATTGCAGTACTGTCTTTCTACTCAGGGCAGCCACGGCTTGATTGATTTCTCTAAATTTCTGCAGCTGTCCACAGCTGACACTGTCCACCCGTTGAACCTATGAACATCCTCCAAAACCCTTTCCCGCCTACCTTCTCTCTCCATAGAGACTGAAAGCCGTGTCCTTCCTTGTAACTGGGGGAGAAGATGTGATCCAGTCTGGTCCACGACAGACATGCAAAACTTTATTGCAGACGACTCTGGGATGCTTTTACCACCTTTATAAAAAGAGATTGACTTGGCTGGTGGGCTCTTTCCTCTTCCTCAGTCTTCCTGCCTTAGAGACAGACAGGATAGCAGGCAGGAAAGACCACGAGAATTGTAGAGGCAACAGTCCTAAGGAACCACCCCGCTGGATTGATTTTCATGTGAGAAAAATCCCTCTTTAACAGATCACTATTACTTGGATTTTCTGATACTTGCTTCCAAAATCATCCCAAAAAAGGCCTCAGCTTACAGGTCTTTTTTCTCTCTTCTCTCTTCTTTCTCTCTCTCTCTCTCTCTCTCTCTCTCTCTCTCTCTCTCCCCTTTTCTCCCTTTCTCATTCTGTCTCTCTCTCTGTCTTTCTTTTTCTCCTCATCCACTGACCATCATGTCTCAGATAGCTACCACCTTCTTGCTGGCCCTGCCATCTTTTCTCTGATCTGTAAATAATAAACTACTTCTGTTATTTAAAAAAAAAAAAAAAATCCCAAGCATATAGAAGCCGTAGTAATCTTTTTCCTTAGACTTGGACCTCTTTTTACTTGGTTAACTAACAATGTAAGATGAACTGAAATTCACTCTCCTAATCCTCTGATTTTAAATAGATATTTTAATTGTAGCTCAAGAAAGGTAAAATATTATATCACTTATTCCCAAATGCAATGATTATCTTCTGTCTCCTTATACAACTGTGAGAGAATTTCTTTGGGATTATGTCCAGGAGCAAAATAACTGGGTATTAGATTATGTGTACACTTAATCTTGAGTAAATAATACCAGATTACTCTGTAAAATAGCTGCAATGGTCTACCTCACACAAGAAAGACATGAACTAGTTTATGTACTCATATCTCCACCCACATTTGGCATTATCCAATTTTCTAATCTTTCTTTTTTTCTTTTCCGTTTTCTTTTTTTTGAGTTGGAGTCTCACTCTGTTGCCCAGGCTGGAGTGCAGTGGCACACTCACAGCCACTCCAGTGTCGACTTGCTTGGCTCCAGCGATCCTTCCTCCTCAGCCTTCCAAGTAGCCGGAACTACAGGTGTGTGCTACCACGCCCGGCTAATTTTTTATTTATAGTAGAGATGAGGTCTCGCCAAGTTCCCCGGGCTGATCTCAAACCCATGGGCTCAGGCAATCCACACGTCTCAGCTTCCCAAAGCACTGAGATTACGGGCTAAGCCACTGAGCCCAGTCCAATTTTCTAATCTTTGCCAATAAGATAGTAGATGCTATCTTATTGTTTTACTTTCACTTATACTTTGCACATTTTTCTGATTTTACATTTTTCTAGTTACCAATAATTTTGAGCATCAGATTGTGTTCTCATTATTTTTTGAGTTTTCTTTTCAGTAAAATAACTGTTCATATTCCTCCTATCCCATTTTCCTATTGATATTGTCCTTTTTTTGTTGATTTTGTTCTTTGAATGTTCTAGAACATTCACTTTTGGGATCACCTCTTCCATTCTGTCAAATGTCTAATAATTTTGTTAATGGCATTTTTAATTGAAATTATATCCTCGATTTGGAGATAATCAAATTGATCAACTCTCTTGTCTTATAAGTTACTCTTTCAAAATTTTGTTTAAGAAGTCCTTCATCCAGATTGCCTGAGCCCAAGCAGGTCAAGGCCGTGGTGGCCGTGAGCATGCCACTGCACTCCAGCCTGGGCGATACAGTGAGACTCCAACTCCAGTGTTATTTGTTTTCACCAGTGTTATTTGTTTGTTTGTTTGTTTTTGAGTTGGAGTCTCACTCTGTCACCCAGACTGGAGTG